>NW_028258147.1:28054166-28357196 GCF_053883595.1 Heterocephalus glaber
GCATCAAAAACTACCTAGTGCATCAGTCCACCTTTTTAAACATATAAAAAGCAAACAAACTCAAAAGAGAGGGTCTTGCATGGACAAATGCCCATACTGGGTCACAGTTCAGGTGAATGACTGGCTTAACCCCGTGTAGCTGGGATCTAAAGGATAAAAAGAGAACACAGTTGTTCCCACAGAGTGTTTGCCTAGCTCCTGATAATGTGGTCCAGAAAACTGACGTGAGGGCTGGGGATTTAGCTCAGTGTTCTGCCGCGTGCCTCGCAAGCGCAAGGTCCTGAGTTCGTTCCCGGTACCAAAAAAAAAAAAAAGAAAAGTGACATGACTTTCCTTTTTAAAAAGAAAAACACATTTCTTCTTGTTTCATTACATATCATAAATTTAAATGAAACCTAGAAATTTTAAGTCCTGAAAATTTGCTTTTGAAATTGTAACCCTTTGTGGTTTAGATGCCGCATAATATCAGACAATTTTCGTAGAAGTTAAGCACTCCGTGGCATTTGGATTTAGTTGGGGTTGGGATGATAAGAAGGGCAGGCAAAAGTTGTTTTCAGCTGAGATTGGGCAAGCAGTCAAGTGAGATGGCAAGTGATTACTATTAGTATTTTTATGTCAACTGTGTTATTGTCCTCTACCACTCCAATTCCCAGCCTCAAAATCTTTTAGTTTTGTTATAGCTGATTACATTTTCAAGATTTCTAGTATTAGGAAATGGAGAGAAAAAGGCCATGAAATTATTTTGGCCTGGTTGTTTTCCTCAAAGCAGAGACTAAGCAAAAAATAAAGATAATAAACCCTTCCCCACCTCACATCTTTCATGCCCTACCTGCAGATCTCTCTGGAAGGTCTGGCATCCATGCCTGGTGGTGCCTTGTGGTGGGGAGTACATAGGTGTGTACAGACACCCACACAAAGTGGTAGGAAAATGCACAACCTAGATCCATTCCCAAGATGCAGATGTAGAGGAAAGGCATTATTTCTTGAGCCTTCATTTGAAAGAGTCAATATCAGAGTGTTACAACAATGCTGAACCTTTCCTTAAATGTTCCCTGGGCAAACTAGGGTTTTTTTTGTTTGTTTGTTTGTTTTGTTTTTGGTACCAGGGATCGAACTTGGGTCCTTCCACTTTCAAGGCAGGTGGGTGAAGCACCGAGCTAAATCCCTGGCCCCAAAGTAGGTTTTTTGACTTGGTATTATTAAAAATAAAAAATGTAATTTGTGTGTGTGTGCATGCAGTTCATTGTCCTTGCAGGCCAGGCTGAAGAAAATGAGGCTCCAGAGCCTACTTGGGCTGATGGCTTGGCCACCACTGCCTCCTCCAAGGTTGCCACCACTCTTCAGCCATCTCATAGCACCTCTAGTGACATGAAAACTGGAACTCCCAATCCCATTTGGACACCAGACATGGAAAATTTGTTGTACAAAGGTAAGAAATATCTTCCAACCAGCTGCTGTATTTCCCATATGAGGAAGGCACAGTGAAGATGGTCTCTTAAATCTCATCCATTATGGCTATAAACAGGAAAGACAAAGATATTTTTCACTGACTTATATGTAGAATCTGAAACCAGGTGGCTGTAGAATAAATGTGATAATAAAAATTTTAAATTGTTCTTTTAATTTGAATACCTTTAGAGAAGATTGTGTTGTCTTGCTTTCCATAGTCCCTGCTGTTCCCTGTTTCCTTACACATGCCTTTCACTTGATTATATAAAAAGGAAGAAAATTCTGAAATTCAGATTCTGATTCCATTAGTATGTTTTCCATGGAGCTGATACATATAGAAAAGACATCATTATATATATATGTGTTTTGCAAAATATGTAAGAAAGAATAATATCCACGTCCTCAAGAACCTTAGATCATCTTGAAAACAAGTCATACAGTAGACAGTTTTTAGTTTGTTTTTAAGAACAAAAGTAATAAAAGTTTGTTCCTTTCCATTTTGCCTAAAGAGGCTTTGTAGGAGATGTAGATTTAGAGGTTAGTTGTTTTTTATTTTTATTTTTTTGGTACTGGGGATCGAACTCAGGTCCTTGTGCTTGCACAGCAGGCGGCGAAACCACTGAGCTAAATCCCTGGCCTTTAGAGGTTAGTTTTTGAAAATAATTAATCAGTATTAATCATAACTGATGTTGGTAATATCAATAAATACTAATATTTATCATAATCATTGATAAATGATTCAAGATATACTCTAAATCTGGGGAAATGGAGAAAGGGCTGGTTTTGCTATAGAAAAATGAAGCTTATGACATATAAACTATCTCACAAATAAAAGTCCTAGATAGCAGTTATCTGTTGGGTCTTTTGTTCTGGAAATTCTCACCTTGGAATCACACCTTCACTAGGAAATAGGAATCAAGGCAAAATGGAGTGTTGTCCTATAAAAGTGGATTTAACAAATGAGAAACTCTGTGATTAAATGAGCCTCATTAGCACAATAGGGTTCTTTTGCTTTCCTATAGTAGATGCATTTCTGAAATTTAGTTATAAACTGATATGAGAAGTCATATCATATTTTTACTGTCCTATAAGAGCTATCATTTAATAGAGAATTGTGATAGAGAGCTCATTTTACTTTTTTAGTAATTTAAAAGGTTTTCCTTTTTTAATAGGCAGAGTGTGATCATAGTGGTATTCTCTATGAATAAACTAGAATGGAATGTGTCCAGAAGTCTGAAGTCATTGTCTCTCTACCTGTCAAGTTGGATTTTAAATAAAACCCCAAAGTAAATGAAAACAACCCTATCTTCTGTCAGTGAATCCCCAGAAAAGTTTTAGTCAATGAAGTTTTATAATGCTTTCAGGAAAATATGCATTTTTAATGGTGTTTCATGATTAAAAGCTTTTGTTTCCAAAAGAATGAATATCTAGTAGTAGAGGGTCAGGTGGTGGGCATAATATTGAGTATTATGAATTCTTTCACTAATTGTCTTAATTGATCTGTTAGTATGCATAGGGAATTAATCATTTACTTCCATAACTTCATAAAGCTTTTATAGTTCATTACTTCAATAAAGGGAAAACATCTGGCAATACTATACATCTTTTTCTCACCCTAGATCAGAGATGTTTGGAACCCTTGAAGCCTGGGAACTGTGGTGACTATGTGGTTCGATGGTATTATGACAAGCAGGTCAACTCCTGTGCCCGCTTTTGGTTCAGTGGCTGTAATGGCTCAGGAAATCGATTCAACAGTGAAAAGGAATGTGAAGATGTCTGCATGAAAGAGTGAGCAAGTAAACTTATCTGTCTCTGTCAAAAGTCTAGAAAGAACACAATACAAACAAAGCACCATATTGGCATGTATACTAAGTATTTATAATTTACAAGTGTACTTGAAACTGCATGACAGCCCTAGGATGTAGATACATTAACTGTTTAAACAGATGAGAAAGCTAAGAATCTGACAAATTTAGTAGCTCATCAACTGTCACCCAACTAAAAGGTGGTAGAGCTGGGAATTTGGACTCAAGGCTGTTTAACTTCTGTGCACAGGTCTGTCTCACAGCCTGCAGTGTGATTCTGATGCCTGTTAATTCCTATTGTTTGCATTATGTTGGCTCACACCCCACTCTGCACATGCCCCCTCTCCCCTAACACTCACACAACCAGTCAGTAACAAAAGGTAACTGGTGGAGGAGGACTTAGGGTTGAAAATTGAAGGGCCACGTGTGTGCCTGAATGCTGAGTTAGGAGCAGGGATAGTGAGGATAGATTTTTGTCAGTTGCCCTAAAAGTGATAGTAGAGAGAAACTAATCTGAATCAAAATTACTTAAGTCAAATGCATTCTACACTGCCCCTTCCCAATCCTCTAATATGTCTGGTAACAAAACCATCATTATAAACTCTTATTTAAATAAAACAACTTTTTATACTCTTCCTTCAAAATATGTGAATGGGAACTTTTGAGTTTGTTAGAGATAGAATTAGAAGGCACTTGGCAGTCAAGAGCCACATACATCCCACATCCACTCTTGAGCAAGGCATTTTAGAGACAGGACTTACACTGAAAAATGGGCCACCAAATGGAAAAGAGTAATGGAGAGTTATGGGGGATTGGATCTGTTATTTTATAATGATTTTGTGATATGAAGTCTGAGAAGACTATTAGTCCTGAGCTGAGCTCAGACAGCATTTGTCTGTCTCATCAACACATTTTTTTCCATTCAGGCTTGTGGTTCTCATTTAAGTTCAACTCCTTAAAAAAGTATTTATAGAATAGCAATCTTAGCAAAAATATTACAATTTTATGGTGAAATTAAATTTTTATTATGTAATATTTGATACTCCAAAAGAATATATGCAACATGATTGTAAATTTTAAAATGTGAGAATGAGATAAATACCACTGAACACATCATCTGGAGAATGAACCAAGTTTTACTGATTTTATTGAAGCTCCTGTGTGTCCCTTTTCCACCACAGACCCTGCTCCAGATATTCTAATTTAAACTCTGTGTTGCTATTGGTTCTTATATGTAATTTCACATGTAAAACTACATTTGATCCCTGTGGATCACTAAACAATAGGCATTTAGTCTTGTTTATTTTAAAGCTTTGTAAAAATGGTGCTGTACTCTAGTATTCTGCAACTTGTTATTTTCATTCAATATTATAAATAATCCATGTGTTTTCCCACATAGGAATGTATTCCTAAATAGTTTATTAGTTTTTGAGCTTTAGAAAATTTCTGTCATAATTTGCTAGATTATTACATTATTGTTTATGTATATATATTTACTTTCACAGTTGTATAATATTTGTGTGAATATACACAATATATTTAACCATTACTATGATCAATATCATTTTTTTTACTGTTCTACCAGTGTTGTGATGACTGCTTTTATTCATATGTCTCTGTGCACACCCCTGTGTCTCTATAGGGTGTATATCCAAAAGTAACTTCTGGACAGCAGGGTATGTAAATATTCAAAGCTCATATATAATATGTATACTGATTTTTTCCCAAGGTGTTTGAACGAATTTATTTTAAATTTTCACCAGTTGTGCATAAGAGTTACCATTGCTTGATATTCTAGTCAATACTTAGTGTTATCAGACTTCTTAATTTTTTGTGTGTGTGGGGGGGTACTGGGGCTCAAACTCGGGTCCTTGCGTCAGACTTCTTAATTTTGCTAAAATGAGTGTAAAATGTGTCTTGTTTTAATATAGCATTCTTTGGTGACAGCTTACCATGCTCATTTCCATCTTTGCTGCTGCTTCTATGAAATACATGCCTATAACTGTGGAAGATTTTTCATTTTAACATTTTTCTTACTGAATCCTTGGAGTTCTTATGTATTACAGGTCATAACTTTTACTGTATATTTATGTTGCTAATGTCATTATAGCATGTCTTTTTACCTTCTCACCTCCCTCCTGCCCGCCTATCCTTTCTGTTGAATTGTCTTAATTTTAATGGATGGTGCTTTTTGTTCCTTATTTATGTTGTCAGTTTCTCAGTTACCTTTCTTTGAAGGGAAATTTTCCCAGGACAAAAATCACTCTGAGTACTGGCATTACTTCTCTAGACTCCCATCATTTTTTTTTCTTAAATTCTTTTATTGGTACATTTTAGGTATACAGTACATTTACATTTATCTTTGGGTGCTTGTACCTGTACATGACGTATCTTGGTTCTCATTTTTTCCCCATTACCTGTGCACCCTTCACCCCTAAACCCTTCCCTATTTACATACGTCGTTTCCATTTTTTTTTCTTTTCTCATAATTTTTCCTTTCCATTCTTTCCTTTCCCCCCATCTCCTCCCACCACCCCTACCCCTTTGGACCATTTCCTATTTCAAAGTATCAATTATTTATTATCAAAGTATTAATTATTATTAATCCTTTTAGTCCTTGTTTACTCTCTCAGTTTCTCACACTAGAGAAACTATTCAGTATTTACACATATGTGTCTTATTTATTTCACTTAAGAGTATGGCCTCAATATGCATCCATTTAGCTATAAATGACTCTAGTTTCTCATTCTTTATGGCTGAGTAGTACTCCATTTTATTTAAAAACCACATCTTCTTTATCCAGTTTCCAGTTGATGGGCACTTGGGCTATTTCCAAGCTTTAGCTATAACAAACTGTGGTGCAATAAACATGGGTACACATATATCTCTGTGGTATGATTCTTTTAATTCTTTTGGGAAAATACCCAGCAGGGAAATAGCTGGGTCAAATGGGACCTCCAGCCCTAGTTCTTTGCGGTATCTCCGTACTGATTTCCATAGCGGTCTCACCAGTCTGCACTCCCACCAACAATGGAGAAGGGTTCCTTTCTCTCCACATCCCCACCAGCATTTGTTATTGGTTGATTTCTTAATAGCAGCCATTCTTTCTGGGGTGAGGTGGAATCTCAGTGTTGTTTTCATCTGCATCTCTTGAATGACCAGTAATGTTGAACATTTTTTCCTATGTTTATTTGCTGCTTTTACTTCTTTGTCTGAGAAATGTCTGTTCATTTCAGATGCCCATTTTTGAATTGGGTCTTTGAATTTGGGGAGTCTGATTAGACTTCCATCATTGCGCCTGGTAATTCCTTACTATCCTGTTAGCTTGTAGGTGATTTCTAGATGATTTCTAAAAATTTGCTTAACTTACTTTTTATTATCCTTGGGTTAAATGTGTGAGCAATATAAAAAGGGCTCTATTATATTTTTGTTGCGGTGGTGGGATAAAGGGATTTGAGTATCATTTTACTTCCTGGAAGCCCTGAAATGCACATAAACTGTATCTGTTACCATACATTGTTGAAAGTAGAAAGACCCTTCAGAATATCTAGGCTGCTATATTGATAGGAGCAGAAGTATTAATATTACTTTTTAAAGCTTTCCATAACTTTACCTTCCCACCCCTCAAAAAAATTGATACACAAAATGTTGTAATATTGATTTGGGTATTTGTCCCTTTGAAACATTCTTTTTCTACTTCTGGTGGCTAACCAAGTTGTATTACCCAAGGACACTCAGAAGGCCTCTTTACTTGTGGTGCCTTCTCATCCCTATCACTCATGTCCAACACTGAGGACATAAAGCTCTTGGCTTTGTCTCCATTCCACACACTAATCACAAGCTGAGCTGCTTAGCGCTTCATAGGGGCACAGCTGCATTCATTTCCTTTGCTGCTATAATACAGATTTGGTGGGCTTAGACAACAAAATATATTATCTTAGAGTTCTGTAGGTCCAAAGTCTGATGTAGGTCCCATTCAGCTAAAATCAGGGCATCTGTGGGCCTGTGTTTTTTCTAGAGGACCTCAGAAAAAAATCCATTTCCCTGCCTTTTCCAACATCTGAAGGCCATTCACATTCCTTGGTTTGTGGCCCCTCCTCTGTTTTTAAATCCAACAGCAGGTCAGGTCTCTCTCATGCTTCTATCCTCTGGTTCTCTGACTGAAGTCAGGAAAGGTTCTTTGCTTTCAAGAACTCATGTGGAAAAGTAGGATCCAGTTGAGTAATCCAGGATAAACTTCCTACCTCTAAGTCATTCTCTTCTTACCTCAATGTGTGGCTTCACTTTTGCCACATATGGTAGCATATTCACAGGTTTGGGGGATTAGGAAGTGGACATCTTTGGGGCTATTATATTACCTATCACACTATCTCTATATTCTACATGCTGTCTGAGGTATTCAGGAGCAAAGACATTCATGTCTCATTTCTCTCTGTAACACCAATTCCTTACACATATGAATAACTCAATAAATCTAAAACCAAGTTGAACTAGTTTTATTTATTTATTTTCAGAGTTAAAATTGGGCAGTATCATGAAAAAAGAGTGTGCAAAAAGAGCCTTCCTATACTATAGGCTTTTGTACTTATCCCAGCAAGCTGGTACTCTCCTCATTGTATAGGAGGTAAAATTCACCACCTACTCCTGAGAAATTAGACTATTCTAGCTTTACTTTTCATTGTTCGTTTGTGTAAAAAAAAACTTTAAAAAAACCTCAATATCCAATGATGTCTTAGTTCTTCTTTCTTGCTGAGACAATACTTGACACTGAAAGGTTTATTTGGCTCACAGTTTGTAGAGGTTTCAGTTCATAGTTGGCTGGCTTCACGGAAGGGTGGTGTGCTAGAGGAGAAAGAGTTCATGGCAGGCAGAAGGCAGCAAGGCAGTAAGGCAGCAAGCAGTGAAATAGCTGTCCCTTATATTATACCCAGGCCACACACCTTTACACTGGCTAGCACTTACAGCCAGGGTGCACCTTCCCATTATCCATACCCAGAACTATGCCAAACCAACCAGTGGACTAATTTAGTAATCACACACTCTGAATCCCATCATCACACAATTTAAACCTAGCATCACACATCCTAGATCCTGCCACTTCTGAAAAGTCCCACCTATGACCACATGAGGCTTTGAGGGGCCATCTAGACAAAAGCTATAACAAATGGTTAACAGGCTATCTGTTCCTAGGTGTGGGGGGCCTTGCCCCCCCACTAGAACTCTTGAGTGCCTTTTACGGACATATCCGGGCCTGCTGCAAATCTACCCGGCAACAAGGAAGGAGCCCCAGTACCCTCCTCTTGCTCCTCCCCTCTAGCCCTACGGTATATATGTTGTAGCAGCTTCCGCAATAAACGAGACTTGATCAGAAACCTGTCTTGTCTCCATCTCTCGTGTCCCCTGTCCTTTGTCATTCTCACTCCCCCTCTAGGGTCTCCGTTGACTTACCCGCAGGCTGGGACACCTAGGCATATCAATCCAGTTTAGATAGACAGAAGTGGGCTTTAAATCCTCATTTCTATATACAGCCCAGGATTAGGTGGTTCCCTGGAAATCAGTTAATTTTCTTGGCTAGGATTTGAAAAAGATTCCAGCTTCTGGTCAGCTGAGTGAATAGTGCTTTGTGCCTCAAGTGAGAGGATGAGATTGCCTCTTTAGCCAGGAGTATTGGGATTTAATAGGGCTGGCAGTCACCCAGCAAGCAGCACTCTAGCTACAGGTGGTATCTGGTCAAGAAGCTACTTATTCCATCTCCAAATCTTTTGGGTGAATTCAAGTTTCAAAATGGGACATCAAGTCCTAGAAAGTAGAGGACATTATTAAACCCATTGAGCATATCGTTGAGTTCTACAAACCCATCCCTTATTTTCTACTTTAGATTTTTACTTTAGCATCATAATAGCTGGCTATATGTCTCAGTACCTTTGCCTGAGGGATGCAGGAAGCAATCTTTGTATTTACCCACTTGGTACAACAAAATGCAAAGTGTGTGTACCTGTGCAAAAGTGTCAAATTGAGATTTTTTTCATCCACATTTTGTACCATCTAATTGGTTTTACGTATGTTTACCTGAACATAACAGAGAGTATAGTAAACCCACACCACTCTAGGATTTGTTTTAAAAACAATTTTCTTTTGATTTTTCTGGTAGAAGTAGCCCAATTCAGTACAATGGCATAGGAAAAGCCAGATTTGGAAGTTTTAGAGGAGGTCAAAAGTAAATCATCAGATTACTCATCCATGGATGATGAAGACAATCCATTATGGCAAAATACATGTTTTCATAAGGAAAGAGTAGTGTGGGTGGATGATGATGATGATGAAGAAGATGGCTTAGACACACCCATGTTTATGCCCCTTTATGACAAAATTAGTGTTATGCTCCATTAGGGCAACAGTTTCAGCAAGTCCATGCACACTCTGGTCCTATTATCCCTCTCACCCTTTGGCCTGACCTAGTCCTATCCTGTCCACTGCTTCTCCTCAGTGAGTGTCCAGCATCCAGAAGCCCTCAGCAGCCTTCAGCCTCACAAGTTGGGAGTGACCCAATTGAAGAACTTCATGGGAACTTCAAAGCCAAGGAAAGAGGTTGTGTTGGCTGGAAAGGCTCAGATCATCCCTGCATTGAATCCTTTGTACAAGGATGTGATTTCTTCATTCTGGATCAGCTCTCTCAGCACATCTCTGAGACAGTTAGGATATTTTCCAGGAGGTGCAGTCTGGAAATGGGACTTGAGCACATCTAGAGGCATCACTACAGCCTAGTTTAAAAATCCCTGCAGTTCCCCCAGCTACCAGGATTTGAAGAGTGTTGAGGTCACTGACATTCTTTCCCTCTGCAGGGAAAATATTTTTCAGCCACTCATATGTCATGAAATACATCCTACTGGCTGGCACATCTCTCACGAGGTGAGCACAGTCCATTTATAGATGCCTCGCAGTTCCAGATCCCTGGAACAGCATTTTGCACAGTCCAAGTTCCAGTGTACTTGGTTTCCCCTGAAGAAGCATAAATCTGTAATAAGCACTTGCTTCTTTCTCCAGGGGTCATGATTTCTGTGGTAAATATATCAGATAACATCCCAGCAGCAAATATTTTGGGGTGGCTAAGCATATCATCTGGAGATTTCTGCTGTACTTTCTTCCCTAAACCAAACTTAAAGAAGAACACAGCAAACACGGAAGTGACCCCAATGATAGGGTCAGCCATACCCTGGTACATCCCTGTGATGCCATCATCTCTAATAGAGTCTTCCAGAAACAGTCAATGCTCCCTGAGTACATGGGAGGCTGTCCAGGCAAACCTGGTGGCTGCATGTGCAGTTGGACCTCAAGCAGGCAGGCAGGGTTACTTCTAACTTCTGGGACCATCAGCCTTTGTTTTGCTCAAGCTTTCAGTTGATTGGATAAGACCCACACTCAGAGACATACTCAGAATGACATCTGACCAAATATCCATGTACCATGAGACTCAAGGAAGTTGACACATAAATTAACTATTATACATATTTATCTATGTTAATATGGTCATATGTTAATTCATATGGTTACTAGGTCATGTGTTAATTCTATTTAACCTTTATTTCTTTCCCTGGTGCCAGGGAACCTGGGCCTTGTGCATGAGAAATGTGCTCCACCCCCAAACTACATCTCCAGTCCCTCTGTTTAACCATTTCAGGAACTGCCAGGGTATATTCCAAGTGGCTTCACCATTTTACATTTGCGCCAGCAGTGTATCCTTGTTCCAACTTCATCAACATTTGTTATCATTTGTATTGTTTTATCATAACCATCATAGTAAGTATGAGGTGGTATCTCGTTGTGACTTTGATTTGCATTTCCATGACAAATATCATGTTGAATATCTGTTCACATGGTCACTGCCATTTGTATATCTTCTTTGAAGAAATGTCTGTTTAGATCCCTTGCCCATTTTTTATTGGATATGTGTCTTTTAATTATTAAGTTACAAATATTCTTAAATATCCTGGGTGCCAACCAACTTCTTACTATAGTCTAATGAAAGACCTTAAGCCAAAGCTGGGGCTGGTGGCACATGGCTGTAATCTCAGCACACATAGCAGGCTGAGGCAGGATGGTTGTGAGTTCAAGGTCAGCCTGGGGTATAGCAAGACTTTGTCTCGGGGCTGGGGATTTAGCTCAGTGGTTTCGCCGCTTGCTATGCAAGCACAAGGACCCGAGTTCAATCCCCAGCACAAAAAAAAAAAAAAAAAAAAAAAGACTTTGTCTCAATAAACCAAAAAACAAAACAAAACAAAAAAGCCTCTCCTTAGTTGGTCTGTTTGCATTCTGATCCCCTCCTTGCAAGCTCACATTTGCCTTCACTTGAACTCATTTTATAAAAGTCATTACAGAAATAAATAACTACTTACAAATGAGGAATAGAAAAAAAATCAGGGAAAGAAAGCAAAAATCCACACTGGTTTAAAAGAAGGCTGAGAAAAGTGATATATCAGTGTGTGAAAATTATCCCCTCTGATCCACTTTCGACACTAGGAGCCTTTTCCTTCCTCTCTATGTCATTGTAAGCAACCCCAAGGAAAAGGTCAGAGGGATTATTGTCTAGCTTGATGTGGCACTGAAGAGAATGAATTGAACAATAAGAATTCTCAAAAAGAGGGTGGTAGTTTATAGTTTCATTTTGGCTTACTCTTCAAATACCTGGTGAGGCCATTTCTCTTTAGTTAAAATGAGATGGGAGAGATAATAGGACATTTTATTTTTCTAATCTCAAATGAAAAAGGACAGAATATGTATATGATGTGCTAAAAACAAAGATAAGTATCTAAAGTCTGCACTTTAAATGAAGAGATTGAGGAATTTTTAGCATTTCATCAAGTACTAAAAAAGTGCAGTAATATTAACAGTGAAAAAACTTGTGGAATGTTAAAATGTCTTAGATAATCATTTCAATCATTTTCATTTGGTTGAAACCTTATCTTTGCTAATTACAAGAAATGCCCCAATCAGGTATTTGAAAAGCATGCTAAATTTATAAAATGACAATTAGGCTTCACAATTTTAGTCTTATCTTTATCATACACACAACAATAAGTAAATGAGAGAATGAGAGAAAAATATTTGCAATACATGTAATAATATTTTACATCTCTAACAAATCTAGAGTCTATAAATAAAGAAAAAAAAAAGAAAAATGAAAGGCATTAAGAAAGAAGATGGCCAGTAGAAATACAGGAAAAGATGCTCTACTTTGTCAGAAAAAAGCATGTTAACACAGGCCTGGGGCTGAATCAGGGCATCTGTACTCCTATAAAGAGGCTCAGGTGATTCTGCCCTGCAACACTTGTTCAGAACCACCAAGGGGATTTCTGAATCAGGCTAACCTTAAGAGAGACTCTAATAATTGATGTGGAATGATACATGTTAAATATTTATGTATGTCCTTTTCCTCTACAAATACATAATCCAGTGTTTTTAGTTAATAGCAATGCAAAGATAGGTTAATACTGTCGCGTGTACAAGATTCCCCACTTCTTATGTTGTCTTCAAGTGAAATGTTACTAAAATGAGATGCTTTAGAATAGTCTAGGAATGTGTGTGATTGTTAAAACTAGAACAGTCCAAAACATATCTCACACATATGAAATTTCATATTTTAATTTTTAAAAATATTGGACTGATTTGCATTCCAGAAGGACTCATCTTTATCATTTTATATCAATTAGTAGTCATTGAAACATCCTTAAACAAATTAATGCACTTAAAGTCACACTTACCTCTAAATAATAAAATTGTTAAGCCCTGTTTTAACTGGGTTAAGAAAATAAGGGCTATTAGACTCACCAAAAATTTCCTCAGAATCCTGTATCTCCTCTGCCTTTAAGCCTTAAACAAAAACCCTAAGGGACCTGGTATTCTTGGGTTTCTAGTAGGACATTATCTCCTCCTGAGATGCCCAGGCTTTAGGTAACACTGACTCCTATTGCTGTAACTAGAGCTGGCTGTCTCCAGGGTTCAACTCTCACTATCCTACTTTGACCTTGTGGAGCCATTGTAACAATTGTGTTATTATTTTAGAACAGCAAATATATCCTCTTTTATTCTGGCTGCATCAGCAGTCTGTCCTATTTCCATGGCTATTTCCTCTAATTCTGACACATCCTCCAGCTTCTGAAGATATTCTTGGTGACTAGGGAGGGGAGAGTAGCAAACCAGCATGTCATCTTGAAGGACCCTAGTTAGCAAGACAGACTCCATATTGCTGCTTGACCCACCTGCCTGCCCTTTAGATGAACTCGGAAGGAGGAAGCTTAAAAACCTCCTCCCCTTAGAAAGTCTCTTTAGAAATAACGATTAATCAACTATTGTTTTACAAATGTTCTAACAGCCGGACGTTCCGCTTCTGTACCTTTTGCTTACTTTACTAGTTCTATCCCATGGGGGGACCTAGAAACTGCTGGCCTCAAAGGTGTATAAAACATGTTTGTCAACCCCCAGTCGAGGCTCAAGTCCGATGCTCAGCTTGGGTCCTGGCCGGTAATAAACTCCTGTGTGGATTTAATATTGGTCTCTGGTTGGTGCTCTCTCACTGGGTGTAACACTCTGTTCTAAATATTACATTCCTGTGTTATTCCAATGGATTCCATTCAAGATGGCTGCCACATCAATAGAAGACTTAGAATAATTTCCTTCTAACTTTAATACAAAAAAGAAACATGAGTTCTCTTAGAAACATAAATTTCCTCCTTCCTCCCACCCGGAGATTGAACCTGGGTCCTTGTACATGCTATAAAGGCTCTACCACTAAGCTACACCCTCAACAACATAGTAAGAGTTCCATACAGCAAATTAGAAGTTGTGTATTGCCAAGACTTCACTCTGAAATGGTCTGGAGGTTTCAGTCTTATTTCCACCATCCTTTAGATTTGCCCTTATACTTCACACTCATAGTTTCTTGACTTTATTTTAAAATATTAATAGAATTCTCCAGTTATTTTCTCCTTGACATATTAGCTGGTGTTGCATTAAATTTATCCTTTGGTCTTTTTTTTTTCTCTCTTGCATTTCAATGAGTTTATGGTTTGTCAGTGTATGCAAATTGGGATTTTTCTCAAATTGATTTTGTCATGAATAAATCACTGCTGAAACTTGCTTTTAGCTGTTTAAAAGCAATGACAACAAAATCCAGAACATGTCCTTACTGGAAAACCAAACCAAACCAACTCTTGCCTTTATGTAACTGTCTCATTTCTGATCTTCTAAGAAATAAATATTGGCATTAGAATGGAAAAATATTGATAAAGTAAAATTGGCTAAAATTGTGCTTCTTCAAATTTTGCTTATTACTTGAACTTTTCCCATACTAAAAATTGGAGGCAAAGTCTATTAAATATGCTTTGTACCCACTCCACCTTCATTTCAAACTAGCAGTCCTTCTGTACTCTCTTTCTGTGTGAATGGCATAATCCTCCTGGCAAGTGACCCCATCTGCTCCCTGAGAAACATTTCAGACTCTTTCTTCTTTCTCATCCTCATAGCTGATTAGTCAATGGATCTGATGTATCTTGCTTCCGCTCCTGGCTTCCTTCCAAATTTGCCTCCTCACCTCCAATCTCTATATACTCAGGGCTGTGGAGTTACAGTGATTTGGACCAAATCATTTTCTTCTTTAAAATATTTTATGGACTCTTTCCTTCATGGTAAAGGGTAAACCCTTGGTCATAGTACTCAATGTTCTCCAGGACCTCACCAGTGTTTGTATTTTATCTCCCTTCAAGTACTTACGCATGCTCTTCAATGCAGCTATACCCAACCATTTGCTAATTTTGAGAGCACTATTCATTTTTCTTTGGAATTTCCTCTTCATTCCGTTTTTTCTCTCCTCCTCTTCTTTTCTTCCTTCTTTACTTCTTCATTTAACATTATGGAATTCATTTTTTATCAATAAACAAAGACCTATCTTATTATTTTTTAAGAAATTCAGAGCTATTCCCTTGTTAATAAATCCATCTTTGCCAGACATTTAAATGTTATCAATTTTTTCTGTGATGTCCAAAGCTTCATCAAATATTTTTGTATGATTAACCTTTGGGTAAGTATATTTGTAGAATATATTTATAAAGACAGATTATAGAGAGAAAGATGTACTTTTGACAGCTATACCAATTATTCTTATAAATGTTGTACCAATTTACATTTTCCAACTTATGAGCTTGCTTACTTTTCCCTTCTTTACTATTATTGAGTGTTATCACTTATTTAATTTTTGTCAGTCTGGTGGGGGAAATGGAATTTTATTTTAGTTGTTATCTGTGTTACTCCTATTTTTCAATTTTTACATTGTAAAAGACTTAATGTACATAAAAGAATGTATGCTATATATAAGTAAAGTTTATAGTAAAGTAATCATATAAAAACCTGAGTATCTATCACCTAGCTTAAGAAATAATGTCATTCATTGCCAATACTATTGGAGTTACTATAAATTTGCCACCAAATAGATAAAACCAAAACCAAATGGAAAATAAGTGGTCATGGTGATTTTGGTTCAAAGAGCTTGTAGTAGCTAGCAATGTACTATATGGATCTTGAGATTACTTTGTCCAGGGTTACCCAGAGGTTACTACTAATGGCACATATCAAACATTAACTGAAACCTGGAACAGTAAATTTGGGCTCCTGCAGTGGTTTGGGCTGGGAGAAGACACTGAAGTGCTGGTGGAAAGAGGAAGTCACAGGAAGAGAGGACTGCTTAGGTTGGAGGGGGCAGTGGTCTTACTATGTTTTTAGAAATCTAGTAATAAAATATGAAGTACAGCTATTTATCTAAGAATAAACAGAACAAGAAGAAAATCTGCATTTGGAGCATTTAGAAGTTTACAATTATTAAGTCACCTGAGAAAGAAATTTGCTTGATAAGGAGCTGTATCATTCCAAAGGAGATATCCAGGTATTTTGAACAGCGGCTCATGCAAAAGTGACAAGGGCTCAGTTATTTCCTTATTCTGCCCAGGGTGACCAACGACTAATGGAAAGTTCTTGTACATTCTTTTTGCTAGTGTGGCTATTATGATTCATTTTAGTCAAGATCTGTCACTATGTGGGAAAAGCAACCTGGTATAAAGAAATGGAAGCTAGGAGACAGTTTTCTTAATTCATCTCTGCTGAAATATTTGTAACTGATTTACCTGGTTTGTTTGATAAAAAATAAAATTTAAGTGTATTAAAATAATGAAACTTTAATAAAAAACAAAACTTTTAAACTTCATCCTATAAATATTTCTAGTATCCAAAAGCTCCAGCAAATAATTTTTTTATTAGTAATGTTTGCAGTACATAATGATTACATTCATTGTGGTACAGGTAGATAACATATTATAAAATTATTTTTTAATCTCTTTTCTTTCTTCTTTCTCCCACAGTCACATCCATCTTTTGGTCCTCTTCCCTTCTGGAAAAGATCTAACTCCCTGTTTTATTTGTCTTTTATTTTGCTCTTAATTTATCTATACTTTGGGTTTGTCATATAAGAGGTATCATGTGATATTTAAGCTTGTGTGTCTGGTTTATTTCACTTAACATTATAATCTTAACATGAATCCATTTTTCTAAAAATGACTCAGATTTATCTTTCTCTTTATGACATAGTTGTTTTGGCAAAGAAGTGGAAATTTTTTGGTGATATATTTGTTAGCTGGTTTTCCCCATAAGTATTAGTTTCAAATTAATGAAAAATCTCTTAAATATTCTCCCAATACAAATATTACTCCACCTTCAGATCATCTTTGTTTTACCAACAGCTTAAATGAACATCCAAAAGGCATGGAATTTCATTATTTTATTTTGAGAAAATCCTTTCAAATCAATTTTCACAGGAAATTATATGATATTTGATTTCCTGAAGCAGCAACTACAAAATAGACTTAAATATATTAGAAGGCTAGAGTAGTTTTTCAGTATGTTCTGTGTGATTTTTTAATTTTCACTTTCACAATATCTTTCTATACTTTCCAATTAAAACACCATTTAATGGCCTTTATTAGAGCTGTTTAATCTCTAGATACTCACATTTTAGAAGAAACATATCATTTTAGAAGAACTACTTAGTAAATGTAGGTTCTTATTAATAAAAACCATTTTGAACCTATTTAAAACTAGAAACTTCTGTGCCTGGTAATATTCAGGGTTATTTTATTTGGACAAATCCTTAAGATGAAAATAACTGATTTCTTGAAGAAAGTAGATTATATTTCTCAAACTGTCTCCTAAATGTTAAAGTTTTTCTTAAAATCAGATATACGAGGGGCTTATAAGGCTAACGTCTGAGGAAAATGAACAACCAGAGGGATTGACAGAATACTGGAGCTGCTCCTGCCACTGAACGTTTGTTATTGTAGAATGTCTCAAGCTCTGGTTTAACAGCTTTTAAAGATGAAAAACACAAAATTTAAAACTCGGGGGACAGTGAAATGTGGAGGTTTAGTCTTTCTACCAAGGGAATAAGGACAGCAAAGGGACATGAAGGAGATTCCTGTGTGAAGAAAGACATAGGGATTATCTCAACTTCAGTGAAAAAAAATTAATTTACAGTCCCAAGAAGCTAAGGAAGATGAATACAAAGAAAAATATATCTAACTGCATTATACTCAAACTACTGAAAGTCAAAAATGAAGAGAAAAATTTCCAATGTAATCTAAAAGAATGACACATTGAATACAGCAGAATGATAATCTGATTAACAACTGACTTCTCATAAAAACAGTGAAGGCCAGAAAACGTTGTCTCATTTTTGAATTGCTGAAAGGGAAATATCTGTCAATGTGGAATTTTATGTCCAATAAAAACTGTTAAGTGGAAAATAAAAACAGAAAAATTAAAACTAGAGATAATTAATTTCCATTAGATATGTACTTTAAGGATTGGTAAAGGAAGTTTTCTACCTGAAGGAAAAATATACCAGATGGTAATTTGATTTATAGAAGAAATGAAGAACATCAGAAATGGTAAGTGACTTGGTAAAAATAATATACAGTTAATAGTACAGGATATTCGATTGTATCATTTGATTTCCTGAATTACCAGCCACAAAATAGTAATGAACATATTAAAGTCTTGAGTAGGCTTCCAGTATTTACTGTATGCCTTTTTGTTTCTATTTTTAGTTTTCACTTTTACCATGGGAAATGTTTATTTTTCTCTCAATACTTTTAACTTTTACTTTTAATTTTTTTTGGCTTTTTAATTCTCTAAATCATCAAATTTTAAAAAGATGTATTTTAGAAATATGTATTAGAAATATATATATTCTATTTTCTTGATACTTTGTAATATATAATAGCTTAAAGAGAAACTTCTCTCTCAAATTTTGGAATTTTAACCTATATAGATGTGATAAATATGACAAATAGTACACAGAATGATGGATGGATGTAAATAAAAGTATGTTGTTACAAGGTTTATATATTTTTCTGAAGTAATTCAAAATTAACTATAAGTAGGTTGAGATAAATTAAGTATATATGTATAATTGCTAGATCAACTACTAAAAAATTAAAAAATAGAACTAAACAGATAGGAGAGGATTACCATGGAATACTAAAAAATATTTGAATGCCACAAAATAAGGCAAGAAAAGAAGAGACTAAAGGACAAAAAACAGATGAGAAAAAATAATGAGGAAATAAATGGTAAAAGGAAAAAAATTCAAATGCGAATAATTATATTAAAGGTAAATAGAATAATCACAAGGCAAAGAATATCAGACTGGATTGAAAAAAGTAAGTCTCAAGTATATGCTGTATATAGGAAATAAGAAATATGCTTAAATACAAAGGAAGAAATGGATTAAAAATAAAAAGTGATACAATGCAAATAGTAAGAACAGCAAGGCTAGGATAACATTCACACATATGGTTATATAGTAATATTCTGTATGTTGATTTATGAAAACTCAGGAAACTATACACTTGAAATGAGTGCATTTAATTGTATATAAATGATACATCAATGAACTCGATTTTAAAATAATGAATACACATGTTAGCAGATTATATGGAGAAGAGAAAAAAGATCATTCAGAAGACATTAGCATACAGCGAAAAGAAAAAGAGATTAAATATATGAAGGAAAGATTTGAGTGAGAAGTCTGACATGATATTAGTTGAAACTTTAGATAGAGAAGAAAAAGACATGAGGCAAAAACAATTCTTAAAGTTGCTAACAAATTGGGCATGGTAGCACCCACCTGTGATGAAAAGAATTTGCGAGACTGAGGGAGGAGCTGAAGTGGGAGGGATTAGCAGGAGGATCACTTGAGTTCATGAGTTTGAGATCAGCCTGAGCAGAATAGATCCCACCTCAGTAACCAAAAAACCAACCAACCAAACAAAATAAAAACCCCTTGATAACAGGAATTTTCTAGAACTGATGATCATTCCAATTTAGAAGTTCAATAATCCCATTAAATCTCCAGTAAAATAAATAAAAAGAAATCACCTAATATATGATATAAAACTGCAGAACAACCTTTATAATCAGGCAGAGGTGACCTTTAGGCAGCAGCCTCAGATGGACAACTGGCTTCTCAGTAGTGTCAGTGGAAACCAAGGAGAGTGAGAGAATGTCTTTCATGCTTTGAAAGAATAATTGCTAACTCAGAAATTGTATTTCCCAGGATGAGGGTGAAACAAACACTGATGGGAAACAATGTGATCAACTCTAGCAGACTGTAAATAAATTACAAAAATAGTACTTCAGGAAGAAGGAAAATGATTCCCAGTGGAAAGTCTGAGATATAAGAAGAAAGGAAAAACAAAGAAAGTGATAAATACGCAGATAAATCCGAATGAACACTGCCCAAATAATATAATAATAGTTCTATATTATGATATTTTCAAGACAATTAAAATGCAAAACAATGGTAATATATAAGTCTGAAGTGAATAAAAGGAGCTAAAATGTAAGGTCCTGTATCTTCTAGCCAGAGAATAAAGGTGCTGGTTAACTTCAGCCTTTGATGCTCAGTGTGTATGTGAAGTTTCCAGGAAGATTAAATAAGAATAGAAACAGAAAATATATCTTCCATGATCACATGGGAATAAAAGGAGAGGCAATAAAAAGGAAATGGTAAGGTTATACAGATAGGCCACTACAAAGCATTGCATTTAAACAGAAATATATTCAAAATTACATTAAATGAAGTCAGCTCAAATATTTCAATTAAGAGAAAAAGAATACCAGATTAGATTTTAACACTATCCAAATATATCTTGTTTACTAAAGACAAGTCTAAAACATGGGCAAACAGGGAGGGTAAAAATAAAAATATGGTAAAAGATACAACATGAGCATACTAAGACAATAAGTAATGGTGTGATTATGTTAAAATAAATCTAAAGGCAAAAGAGAATTATTAGAGATAAAGATTTCACAGCATAGTGACAAAAAGCTTGGTTCATTAAAACAATACAATAATTTAATGTGTTATGTACCTACTAATATAATATAAAAAGATATAAAGCAAAAGGACTATACTCTAAGGAGATATAGACTAATCCAAAATCACAGTGGAAGATTTCTTTCTCTGCAACTTACAGAATAATCAGAAAAAATAATATCTTTAAGACAATATAAGGTTTGGATAACATGATTAATTTGACAAAATGAAAATATAAAGAACACTGCGTCTAACAACTCCAAAGTTTGCATTTTTTTCATTTACAAATTAAACATTTTTAAAATCTGATGATATCCTGGCCACAGTGTAAGTTTTAAAAAGTTCCAAAGGCAAAATATATTATTTGAAAATAATATGCTTACCCCTGGCATGGTGGTACATGCCTGTAATACAAACATTCTGGGAGGCTGAAGCAGGAGCATGATAAGTGTGATCCTAGCCTGGGGTACTTAGTGATTTAGTGAGACCCTGTCTCAGAAAATAAAAAAGAAAAAGAAAAGCCTGGGAATTTAGCTCTAAAAACTGCATAAGCCATTGAAAAATCAGATAGAAATTAAAAAGCAAAGGGATATTATAAGCAATAAATACAAATAATAGAGGAGAAAAAGGCTGAAATTTAATATGATTAGAGAAACATCATCAAAATGTCTACAAAGTAAAAAGAAAATGAAATGCAAAATTGAATGAAATAATGTATGTACAATAGATGAAATCAATAAGGTTGATTTTTTGAAAATATTAATAAAATTGACACACCTCTGTGATGCTAGTCAGAGGAAAAGAAGGAGAAGGCACAAATAATTACTCTTATGTCTTCTTCCTGCACATAAATGGTACCCTGGAATTTGTTGTCCAAATGGCCTCCAGCTTTCCCTGCTCAGGCTTTCAGGGGCCAAGTGGCACTGGCAAGGACAATGGAGAAAGCACACAGAGCATGGCTCTCCACATATGAATATGCATGGCCCTTTCTGGATAAGTACAGAACATGGCAGGAAAAGAGGACTGGGCCTTGGTCCAGAGCCATCAGCTCTCTCCTTGTGGTTACATTTAGATAGAACTCCAAGGAATCAAAAATTTTAAATTCAAAATTGGTTTTCCTGTTTATTATAAAGGAATATTTACCAAGGTCAAGCTGATGTAGCGTGAAGGTCTACATTTTCACTTTTCCCCTGGCTCTGCAAATGAGTACAGATGGGCTTAGAGAAAGGGCATGTAGTCTAGACGAGCCTGAAAGGAACCAGGCAATAATGGAGGAGTAAGTGTAAAAGATAGAGATTAGAGATCAAACAGAATCTTTTATTTTTTTTGGGAACTGGGGATCGAACTCAGGACCTTGTGCTTATGAGGCAGGCACAGTGCCACTGAGTTAATCCCTGGACTGAGAATCTTGATTGGAAGGAAAGAATGGGAAGGAGCAATTAATAGTCCAAGGTCTAGATCTGAGTGCCAACCAGTAAGAAAGCCAACAAGGAGCCATTAGCTAACTGTCTAGTGAGCTACTATTCCCTGCCAGGACCTGCGTCTTCAAGGTGAGTCAAGTGGCTCATCTGGAGAGGCAGCCATGTATGGCAAAGGGAGCAAATAGGTCTTTCTGCAGTGAGCTAGAAATTTAAGATATCAGGAATAGGAATAGCAAGTAGCTCTAAGAGATTCATTTAGGTTAGAGCACACTCCTAAATGAGTTTAGTGGAGTTTCCAATATATCCCAGCATCATTTACCTCACTAGGAATAATGAAAAGTTCAAAAAGGACATTCTTAATATGAGTTTTACAAATATTGAGGTGGTAATTTTAAAAATTTTAATTTACTACCAAAAAACCAATAATAGAAGGTCTATCAAGTCAACAATTATGCAAATCCAATGATTTCTCTTAGCTATTTTCAGAATTTTATGGAAGGAAAAAATGTTATTGACAGGCATGATAATCATTGTAGAAACAATCTGAATGATTTAAAAATGTATCTAGTTTCAAAAAGTCAAGAAAAATTTATTTAATTTTTTATACTTTCTTATTTAATATGTACTACTTTTATACCATCTATAACATAGTTAAATCTGAGGGAAAATAAACATGATGATTCTTATGCAGTCATTAAATACTTTACCCTTTTCTTTCTAATACAAATCAAGCTGTAAAACAAAACTTTTTGAAAAAAAATGAATATCATCTTACAAAGAGAATATGTGAAGTGGGAAGAGTAGACTCTAAGTAATAGCAATGGTGGAGCATTGGAAATCAAAGAGAAGTCTGTCTGGGATCCCCAGAGGAAGTGACCAGAAGACTGTGATGTCTCAGCACAAAAGCCAAGGCAGCAGAATCAATGGTGAATCAAAGCCTCCTGCATGGCTGGGTCTGCGGGCTTGAACTGGTGGTGAATTTGGTAGGAAGGACTGAGAAGTAGGTATGAAGCCATCTCACTTTGCAGTTTGAGATGAATCCAATTGAGTTATTACTCATTCTTTTATACCTTTCCTATCAGCAGGAAGCAGCAAAAATAACAAACACTGAATTACTGGAAAAATAAATATTACTCCTCCTATTGTTAAATCACATTTTGAACTCTGTTCTACAGACTTGCCTTCCTGGTGCCTGAGTGCTATAGTTACCATGTTTTCCAAACCAAACACCTGAGACATGTCAGTTGGCAAAGAACAGAAATTCAAAACAGGATGTCTAGAACTGTGTTCTGAACACTTCTGTGCATAATAGCATATCAAGTGAATATGTGTCATGTGCCAAACTCTGCCATAAACTTGTGTTAATTTACTTAATCTTCACAACAAATCTGCCTTTTAAATTGGCTTTTAGGCATTCTATATTTGGGCCTTGCATCATATACAATCCTGTAGTTTGCTTGTTCAGTCCCTTAATCATCCCTTTTATCATATTAACCTTTTATTAGAGTCATTTCTTATAGTCCTATTTTCCCATGTTATGACACTATTGCTCCTTAATTTGAGTAGTTCTTGCTTATTCTAAGGTAATAAATGTGTTCTAATATTCTAAACATTTTATTGCTTTATATTTCATGTTTAAATCTTCAATCCATTTGAAATTGAATTGGAAGTATGATGTGAAGTAGAGATTACTTTTTTCCCATATGGTTCCTCAGTTAACTGAGTTACATTTATTGAAGCAACCACACTTCCTCCACCACACTATAGCATTGCTTTGCTAAAATATTAGGTGAGCAGACATAGTGACGTTTCTGAGTTCTGTATTCTATTTTATTACTTTATTTGTTCTTGTGAAGTCACCATTATTGAGATGAGGAAACGTAGGCACAGGAAGGGCAAGAAAACATGCCCAAGTCATGTAACTAGTAAGTCCACCCCATTAATCATATTATGTATCCAACTTAAGAGCAAATTTACCAGAATTTATCAAAAGCATATTTCTCAGGAGGATCCTGAATTGAATCTTCAAAGAATACACCCCCTACACTGAAGAATATATTAACAATTGGCTATACAATGGCCTCCAGTGCCAAGGAGGTAAGCTGAGGGGGTTCCAGCACAACACCCCCCCCCCCTTGAAATGAGAAGACATGTAAACAAGTCTCAAAACTAGACTTCCAGATCACCTAAAGCAAATCCAAAGGGAAATGAGATGCAACATTCTGATACTCAACTACCTGGACTCTCTGAACTGGAAACAAAAGAGGATCTGTAAAAAGTGAAATCAGAAATAAATTCTCAGATAACAGCAAAGATTGTGCCAATAGTAAAAGACATGATTAATAAATCTAGAGGGGACACAGATAAAAAAAATAGAAGAGCTGAGGAACATATTGGAATCCCAACATAGAAAACAAATGGAATGCATAAAACAGATGCAAACAGATTTCCAAGACATTAAAAACTCCATTGGAAGTCTATGCAGCACAATGAGCCAATGTGAGGACAGAATTTCAGATATAGAAGATAAGATTGCAAATAGTGACCAGGAAAAGGAAAATTTCTTTAAAATAGTAAGGGACCACGAGAAATCAATCCAGTATCTGCTAGATGATTCAATGAATAACATAAGACTGTTCAGAGTCAATGAAGAAACAGGAGAGAGTGCAGATGACATAAAAAAACGGTTTACAGAAGTAATGGCAGAAAACATCCCAAGCAGGGGAAAAAAACTTGACATACAGATAAGTGAGGCATATAGAACTCCAAATAGCCTAGATCAAAAAAATTGACACATAGGCATATACTTGTTAAGATTCCAGAAACTCAAAAGAATAAAATTCTACAAGCAGTTAAAGAAACAAATCACATACAAAGGAGAACCCATCAGAATCACAGCAGACTTCTCAACACAAACCATCAAGGCAAGAAGAGCTTGGAGTGACATATTCCAAGCCCTAAAAGAAAACAACCTCCAACCCAGATTGATGTACCCTGCAAAACTATCTTTCAAAATTGATGGAGAAATAAGATACTTTCACAACAAAGAGTACCTTAGGAACTTCATGAACAGCAAACCAGCACTCCAAAAAATTTTGGATAATATCCCAGGAACAGACAATGAGGATCACAACCCCAAGAAGCTGAACAGAATGAATACATCAGCCAAGACAAGAAATTAAATGTAAAGGGTGAGAATCCAACAAAAAGAAAAAGTCATGACACTGATAAGTCAATCCATATCAGTTATAACCATCAATGATAATGGGCTCAATTCACCAATCAAAAGAAATAGACTGGCAGAATAGGTTGAGAAGCAAGATTGAAGAATATGCTGCATACAAGAAACACAATTCAAAAAGAAAGTCATAGATTGAAAGTAAAAGAGTGGAAAACAATACTCCATGCTACAGGAAAGCAGGAGTAGCTACCCTCTTGGCAGATCAAATGGATTTCAAACCAACACTGATTAAGAGAGACAAAGAAGGACACTATATCCTTGTAAAGGGAACAATCCAAGAGGAAAAAATGACAATCTTAAATATCTATGCACCAAACACTAGTGTGCCCACCTATATAAAACAAATACTAACAGACATGAAAAGTCATACATGCACTAATACAATAGTAGTGGGGGACCACAATACCCCACTGTCACAAATAAATAGATCAACTAGAAAGAAAACAAGCAACGAAATACTAGAACTCAATCAGAGTCTTGAACAAATGAACTTAACAGATGTTCACAGAGTGTTTCACTCCACAAAATCAGAATACACATTGTTTTCAGGTGCACATGGGTCATTCTCAAAAATAGACCACATACTCACTTATAAAACATATTTAGGTAAGTGCAAAGGAATGAAGTCATCCCCTGTATATTATCACACCATACTGTGATGAAATTGGAGATCAATACCAAAAGAAACTGCAAGATTTTGATAACACATGGAAATTGAACAGCACACTTCTGAATAACCAATGAGTCACAGAGGAAATTAAAGAAGAAATCAGACAATTCCTACAATTAAATGACAATGACAGTACAACATATTGGAATCTATGGGACAAAATGAAAGCAGTCTTATGAGGGAAATTCATAGCAGTGAGTATTCATATTAGGAAAACAGAGCAAGCCCAATTAAATAACCTGATGCTGAACCTCAAGCTTCCAGAAAAAGAAGAGCAGGACGAACCCAAAGCTCATACAAGGGAGGAAATTATAAAGATCAGAGAAGAAATCAATGCCATGGAGACTAAGAGAATGATACAAAAAAATCAATGAAGCCAAGAGTTGGTTCTTCAAAAGAATAAACAAAATTGACAAACCCTTAGCCAACCTTATCAGTAAAAGGAAAAAAATAGCCCAAATCCATGTAATTAGGAATGAAAAGGATGAAATTACAATGGATGCTCCAGAAATCCAGAGGATCATCAGTACCTACTTTGACAATCTATATGCCAATAAGATGGAAAACACAGGAGAAATAGACAGATTCCTAGATAAGTATGAATTACCAAAGTTGAACGAAGAAGACCTAAAAATTGTAAACAACCCAATATCAACCAATGAAATTGAAAGCATAATAAAAAACTTATCAACTAAGAAAAGCCCAGGCCCTGAGTGGCTTCACTGCTGAATTCTACAAGACATTTAGAGAGGAACTACTGCCACTACTGTTTAAACTCTTCAATGAAATTGAAAGGGAAGCAATACTCCTGAATTCATTCCTGGAAGCAAGCATCACCTTGATCTCCAAAGCAGAAAAAGACCCAACCAAAAAAGAGAACTATAGGCCAATCTCACTGATGAACATAAATGCAAAAATCTTTAATAAGATACTGGCAAATAGAATGCAGAAAATCATCAAGAATACACCCTGACCGAGTAGGATTCATCCCAGGGATGCAGGGATGGTTCAACATATGCAAATCAATAAATGTAGTACACTATATCAATAAAGCCAAGGACAAAAAACATATGATCATCTCAATAGATGCAGAAAAAGCATTTGACAAAATCCAACATGCATTTCTGATAAAAACCCTAGAAAACATTGGGATAGATGGTCTATACCTCAATCTGATCAAAGCCATCTATGAAAAACCAACAGCCAGTATACTAAATGGTCAAAAACTAAAATCTTTCACACCAAAATCAGGAATAAGCCAAGGATGTCCACTATCACCACTCCTGTTCAACATAGTTTTGTGGAAACATTAGCCACGGCAATTAGACAAGAGAAAGGAATAAAAATAGGAAATGAAGGGCTCGGGATTTAGCTCAGTGGTTTTGCCACCTGCCTCACAAGCACAAAGTGTTGAGTTTGATCCCCATTGCCAAAAAAAAAAAAAAAAAAAAAAAGGAAATGAAAAAGTCAAATTGTCATTATTTGCACATGACATGATCCTCTATATGGAAGACCCCAAGAACTCCATTAAAAATCTTAATAACCAAATTCAGTAAAGTAGCTGGATACAAGGTCAACACAAAAAATCAAAACCTTTCCTCTACACGAACAATGACTCACTGAGACAGAAATAGGGCAAACAATTCCTTTCACAATATCATCGAAAAAATTTAAATAAGGAATCAAACTAACAAAGGAAATCAAAGACCTCTTCTCTGAAAATGATAGCACTGTGAAAAGAGAGATGGAAGATGATATCAGAAAAATGGAAAGACATCTCCTACTCCTGGATAAGAAGAATCAACATAGTGAAAATGGCCATACTTCCAAAACTTCTATATAGATTCAATGCAATCCCAATTGAAATTCCAGCAGCATACTTCATGGACCTTGAGAAAATAATCACAAATTTCATTTGGGACAAGAAGAGACATAGAATAATAGAAGCAATTGTAGGTAACAGAGATATGGCAGGGGGTATTACAACCCCCAACTTGAAACTATACTGCAAAGCTATTGTAATACAAACAGCATGGTACTGGCAAAGAAACAGACCTGAGGAGCAGAAACAACTGTAGATACACTCAGCCACTTCATCTTTGACAAAGGCGCCAAACACCCTTACTGTAGGAAAGATAGACTCTTTAATAAATGGTGCTGGAAAAATTGGGTTTCACCTTGCCAAAGATTAAAAGTAGACCTATATATTTCACTAGGTACTAAACTAAAATCAAAATGAATTAAAGATTTAAATATTAAAGCAGAAACACTAAACTGGGTGAAGAGAGGTTATAAAGAACTCTGGAAGACATCAGCGTAGGAAAACATTTTATGAACAAAATCCACAGTTGCCCATGAACTAGCACAAACAATCAACAAGTGGGATGCCTTCTTATGAAAAAGCTTCTGCACAGCAAGATAAACCAACTGCAATGTGAAGAGACAATCCACAATGTGGGAAAAAAATCTTCACCTGCTGTTCCTCAGACAAAGGTCTACTATCTAGAATATATAAAGAACTTAAAAAATCAGACCTCCCAAATTTAAAGACCCAATCCAAAAATGGGAATCTGAAATGAACAGACATTTCTCAGACAAAGAAGAAGAAATAGCAAATAAACATATGAAAAAGTGGTCAACATCCCTGGCCATTTAAGAGATTCAAATGAAAACAACAGTAAGACTTGACCTCACTCCAGAAAGAATGGCTGCTATCATGAAATCAACCAATAACAAATGCTGGCGGGGCTGTGGGGAAAGAGAAACCCTGTTCCAATGCTGGTGGGAGTGTAGACTGGTGCAAGCACTGTGGAAATCAGTATGGAGATACCTCAAAGAACCAAGACTGGAAGTCCCATTTGACTCCACTATTCCACTGCTGGGGATCTTCTCCAAAGAATTAAAAGAATCATACCACAGTGATATATGTGCGCCCACGTTCATAGCAGCACAGTTTGTGATAGCTAAAACTTGGACACAGCTCAAATGCCCATCAACTGGAGACTGGATAAAGAAAATGTGGTTTTTTAATAAAATGAAGTACTACTCAGCCATAACAAATGATAAATTAGAGACATTTATAGCTAAGTGGATGCATAGTAAGGCTATACTGTTAAGTGAAATAAATAGGACCCACATGTAAATACCGACTAGTTTCTCTAGTGTGAGAAACTGAAAGTGTAAATAAGGACTAAAAGTTATAATAGATAATGTGAAATATGAAGAAAAGGTGCAAAGGGGAAGGGGATTTGGAAAGGGTAGGGGAAAGGAAAGAAGGGAATGGAATTAATAGGAGAAAATGGAAACAAAGTCTTTGTAAATAGGGAGGGATGGAAGGGTTGAAGGGAGGGCAGGGGAAGGGGGAGAAAATAAGAACCAAGAGAGATTATGTAAAGATGCAAATTTCCCATGATGAATGTCATTACATTGTATACCTAAAATGTACCACTAAAATTCATTTAAAAATATTTTTTTAATTAAAAAATATATATATTAACAATTAATGGAAGAAGGGTCAAGTCAGATAGATGTTGGATATGAGTCACCATTCCAACATTTATTACAGTCAGAATATATAAAGTTAAACCAGCACGTTTTTTTGTGAAATGAGATAAGCACTATCTAACCAGCAAGATTGGAAAAAAATCAAATCAGACCATGCATGTATAATCTAGAACATAGCACAATAATATAATTTTGTTTTCTAACTCTTTGACAAAAATACTTAAACCTGAAAACTTTATAGACAAATTTTCTAACATATTAAGTTCTGAACAATTATTACGTGTTTTGTTGGTTATTGGTTAGTTTGCCTTTTGATTCTCGCTAAATTGAAATCAAGTTTTGGTCTCATTGAGAAAAATTAATAGATAGTTGTTAACACCTAATGACATAGCAAATAATAATGAAAATAAAAGGAAGGGAGAGTATAGTAAAGAAAAAAACTAGTCAGAGAAGGTGAGCCAGTCCCAGTAACAGGAAGGTAGCTCCCCCGCCACCATCTCAAGCTCCTAAAGCAGAGAAGGTGAGCCACGAGGGCACCAGAAGGACCCCACCCCCGTGGAAATGAGAAGACACATAAACAAGCCTTAAAAACAGACTTCCAGATCACCTACAGCAACCCCAAAGGGAAAGGAGATGGAACAATCTGATACTCAACCCCCTGGACTCCCTGAACTGGCAACAAGAGAGGATCTAGGAAAAATGAAATCAGAAATAATTACTCAGATAACAGCAAAGATTGTGCCTATGGTGCAAGACATGATTAATAAATCTAGAGAGGACACAGATAAAAAATAGAGGATCTGAGGGACATGATGGAATCCCAACATAGGAAACAAATGGAATCCATAAAACAGATACAAACAGATTTTCAGGAGATTAAAAACTTCATCAAAAGTCTGCACTGCAGAATGAACCAATGTGAGGATAGAATTTCAGATATAGAAGATAAGATTCCAATTAATGACCAGGAAAGAAAAATTGCTTTAAAATTGTAACGGAACACAAGAAATCAATCTAGCAGCTGCTAGACGATGCAAAGAAGAATAACATAAGACTGATTGGAGTCAATAAAGAAAGAGGAGAAAGGGCAGATGACATAAAAAAAAACTGTTCACAGAAGTGATGGCAGAAAATTTCCCAAGTAGGGGAAAAGAACTTGACTTACATATAAGTGAGGCACATAGAACTCCAACTAGCCTTGATCAAAAAAAATCTACACATAGGCATATAATAGTTAGGATTCCAGAAATCCAACAAAAGAACAAAATTCTACAAGCAGTGAGAGAAAAGAAACAAATCACATACAAAGGAAAGCCCATCAGAATCACAGCAGACTTCTCAATGCAAACCATCAAGGCAAGAAGAGCTTGGAGTGATGGATTTCAAGCCCTAAAGAAAAACAGCCTCCAACCCAGATTGATGTACCCTGCAAAACTATCTTTCAAAATTGATGGAGAAATAAGATACTTTCATGATAAGGAGCACCTCAGGAACTTCATGAATACCAAACTGGCACTCCAAAAAATTTTAGACATACTCTAGGAAAAGACAATGAGGATCACAACCCCAGGAAACCCAGCAGAATGAATCCACTGGGCGTGACAAATTAAATGCAAAATGGGAGAATCCAACAAAAAGAAAAAGTCATAACAAGGTATTTAAAACTTCTAACTTCATCTCCCTAATGAGTGTATAATTCAATCTTGTTATTGTACTGATTAGTATTTTTCTAGAGTTGCACACCTTTCCTTGTACTATACTGGCTATTTATCATCTTCTTATGTCTACTTTTTAATTGGGTTGTCTATTAATGAGCTGTAAGAGTTCTTCATATATTCTGGTCATAGTTTATATGCTTTGTAAATATGGTCTGTTTAAGGACTACTTTTCATTTTAATGATGTCACTTAAAGTTCTAAATTTTGATGGAATCTCATTTATCAAATTTTTTCTTTTATGCATCATGTTTTTTGCATCCTAGGTAGTTCTTGCCTACCCTGAATTCATAAACATTTTCCCTTATAACTTCTTCTTAAAGTTTTATACTTTTAAGCTTTCATATTTAGGTTCATAGATCCCTTCAAGTTATTTTCATGTATGGAAATAAAGGGTTGAGGTTAATGTTTTATATATGGTAACAGTTGTTCTAGTGCTGTTTCCTGAAAATACTATCTCTTCCTCGGCTCTTGAATTGAGTTTATATTCTATAAAATGTTAATGTTAAATAATCTTTCAAAACTCAGTGGACCATATATGTGTGGTTCTATTTCTAGATTCTCTGTTTTATTCCAATGATTTATATGTCTTTCCTTATACCAACACTGCCTTGATTACTGTAGCTTTAGAAGAAGTCTTAAAATTAGGTACTAAACGTCTTCCAACACTTTTTAAAAACTTTTCTAGGTCCTTTGTACTCCTACATAACTTTTATATTTCAGTATCCAATTATTCATTTATAGCAAGTGTACACAGCCCTGAATTTTTATATATACCTTGTGTTTTCTAATCCTACTAAACTCAAATTCAAGTTCTAGGGGCTCCTAGAGATTTCTTAGTATTTTCTCCGTAGATGATCATTTCATCTACATATAAAGAGTTTTCTTCTACCTTGCCAATCCTATCCTAATTGTGTCATTTATTGCCAGACTATTTTGGTGGGGCCTAGGTTTCAAAGTTTATTGGACAGATAAAGAGTAAGCATATTTGCCCTTGTTTCCCACCTTAGGGAGAAAGCATTGTATCTTCTCCATTCATATAGGGCATTCTCAGTGGAACTATGGAGTGCATGTCTTTAATCTGTTGAGAAGGTTCTGTTCTACTTCTAGGCTCCTGACAGCTTTTACCATGAACAACTGTAGAATTTATTTCAGTACTTTTTCTCCAACTAGTGACAGGATCATATGGCTTTTTCCTTTCCTCTGTTTAAATGATGACTTTTGGGGGTGGATCTTCCAATGCTGAACCAATACCACCATCCCTATAACAAAACCACTTTCCACATACTGCCAGATCTGACTTCTAATAGTTTGTTTTGTTAAACAAATTTCTATCTATGTTCATACTTTTTTCTTCTATTATCTTTATCCAGTTTTAGGATTAGCACAATGTTGATTTCCTAAAATGAGGGGAGAAGTGTTCCTTATTTTTTTCTGCTTTAATTGTTTGATATAATTTATCAGTTAAAATGTATATGAGCCTGCTGTTGTCATATAGGTAGGTTTTTAAGCTAGGAATATACTTTAATAGGTGCTATTCAAATTTTATATTTTCTCCAGAGTCAGTTTCATTAATTTGTCTTCCAAGGTACTTCTTAGATGTTGTCAAATTTATTTCAAAACAGATTTTTGAAATATGCTTTCTATATCCTTTTAAATTCTGTAAAATCTGTGGTAATGTCTCCTAGATCTTGATATTATAATTTTAAAAATGTATAATTGATATTGTGTAATAGGAAGAAAAGGTCTAAAGTAGCAGGGGAAGTGGGAGGTGTCAGGTAAAAGGACAAAGACCAAGACCTGACCAGGCCACAGCAAGCCTTTATTAGGGGAATAGATCTGCCGGGCTGTGTCTGAACAAAGGAGAGACAAAAGCAATATGGCTGGGGCAGGGAGAGTCCTTTATAGAGACTGGGGTGGGTTTTTATGGGGTTGAGTGAGGTAGTGACTAGGGAATGGAGGAGCCTGTGATGTCACTAGGTGGTAGGAGGTAAGCGAGTATTAGGTTACTTTCTAGGCGGGAACAGGGGCATGCTGGGAAGAAGGGTTTATTCTTTGGTGGGAGCAACCATCTTGGCATGACATCACACAGGGGAGGGGGCAAGGCACGATAGGAAGAGGGCAGCTACTATACATAATAGCTGCTGAGCTAGTGGGAGACCTATCAGGATGGGTAGGGGAAAGGAAAAAAGGGAAAAGAAAAAATATGAGAAAAGGAAAAAAACAGAAACAAAGTCTTTGCAAATAGGGAAGGGTGGAGGGGGTGAAGGGAGGGCAGGGGAAGGGGAAAAAAGTAAGAACCAAGATACTCATGTAAAGGTACAAGATCCCAATGATGAATGTAACTGTATTTTACATCTAAAATGTACCAATAAACTTAATGGAAAAAAAAAGAAAAAAACTAGTAATTTTGATTAGGTATTGTCATTACTGGCCACAAAGTCTTGGTTTTTATTTTCATTCTGCTTCCCAAATATTCTTTGGGGATTATGGATAAAAAACACACAGAAAGCCAGTAACCTAAGGCATTACTCTTAGATCTATCTAGGATTAGGGCACATCACTCCTTTCTTCCATTCAGATACTTGTGTTGCTTAACTTGCTGCCAGGGACCTATGGTTATAAAAATAGTTTGGGAGGCAATTTATACCTTACTCCAAAGCAAATCTTCTTAAAACATATTTTTCTTTCCTTTTCTGCCTCTTGCTTTCTAACATCTTCTATTTCTACCCTTTTCCCATCTCAGTCTCTTCCACTTCACCTTTCTCTTCTTCTTTCATTTTAAATCTATTTGCACATAATGCCACCCATAGTGTTTCCTTCCAGCTTCATGAGATCAAGCCAACTTTTGGAAATAAACTGATCCTCAATCAGTAAGAAGCAATTGTTTAACAATGTAACCCTGCCCAGTGGTTTTGTCTTGATTCAAGAGATACTCCACAATTCTCAAATATTTGCAAAACCAAATGATTTTGAATCTAACTTAAAACTGCACACAGTGACACCCATCCTGTCCTGGCAGATGGTAGGGACCTCCCAGCTCCTAGCCCTACCTGGTGCCAAGATTCACCCTGCTGTGGACAGATGCATCAGCTTTCACAGCCTGATGCTGGCAGATATTTGTACCATTCCACTGTTGGAGGCCGATATCCTCTGACTACCTACAAAGTGGTACAGGACAGCGGCCAGGAGGTCAGTGCTTCTGAATGGGCAAAGACCAAGACTCTGCATACTAGCCAGCATTTATTAGGTACACATAATAATGGGAGGGAGTATAGAGTAATTTAGGGGGGCAGTGGTAAGTCTGATCCTACTTCCATGCAAATCTCATGCTGATGAGGGTGGGAAGGAGAGCATTCCCAGGACAATAGGTGGGTTGAGTTGAGCTGATAAGGAACTCTTCCCTCCCCATTCGAACCCTTTCTCTTTTGTATTACTACTGGGTTCTCAAAGAACCAGGATGTCTTCAGCTGATGTTATCTTTCCTTTAAGTGCCACATCCTCAAACCAGAGGCAAAAGGAGTTACGTTTCCTCATACTATAGTCTGCTCTTGTGCAGGGCAACATTGGGCCTTAGACAGCTATAGTCATGCTTTAATTATGAAATGATTTTCCCCAAAATTTATGTAGAAATGCTCTCAACATTCCACCAAGTCCTCTTGCTCTGATTCAAGGCTCTTGAAGCATCCTTCCAGTTTTGATTCCCATAAGATGTGCCTATGAGGAGAAATGGAACTGATCATGTATTTCTTATTTGCCTACTAAAGAATGGGAGGGACTAAAACTTCTTCATGTCAGTTGTTTTTAAAAGACTTGAGCTCATGAAATTCCTCTGAGGAGCTAGGAGAATGAAATGTGGGAAAAGAAGCACAAAATTTCCCCTGGCATCACTCTCCAAACTATTTAATATGCAGAAGTCATCTAATGGAATAAAACATTTAATTTCAGAATATATAAGGTATGTGTAAGAGCCATTTCTTAAATGCATTAGAATAAGTTTTAGACTAACCATTTTTTCTGCTTGCAGAAGCTGAGGCTGTTTCATAACCTTTTAAGATGGTCTATGCCTTAGGCTTTGCTTTTTAATAATTCCATTTTCTCTGGAACTCTCCCTCTGAAACACTCTAGGATCTAATGGTGGAATTTTTAAGTATGTGAGAAGAATAATTGAGAAATACATGTCTGTTTGTGCCCCTAATACTTGAGAAAGCAATTGCAGATGTGCCTGGGATCGTCTAAAACATAGAACCCTTAACATTCTGGGCAAAACTTGGGGTTTTTCAACCTTTTTGTCCTTGTTAGAGACAATGAATAGAGCTTATGCCTGAGAGCAAAGAAAAAATACAGGAAGAGTAGTGATAAGGGACTATTGAGTTGGAGCAACACAATACTCTCTCATATCTAGAAGGGACAAAATCAATGACAGCTTTCTGTATTCCCTTGATGGGACCTAGAACTCAGGTCTAGAAAACAAAAAGTGTTATCTGAAGTGTAGAACCAGATGTCAATGAAAGTTCCAGGTCTCTGTCCATGAGCCCCTCCACTTTTCTAAAAACTCTTCAAGGAGGGGAAGGCAGGGAACCACTGTCAAAGGCTAGGAGAAATTCCAGGAGACATGATTTCAGGCATACTAGTATCTAGTCTTCATTTCCTATTGATGGTTTCTTGGCAGTGCCTGCACAATGAAGGCTTAGATAAAACTCTTGATGTGTTTAACACCTTTCTGGCACTGGGAAGACAGAGCTACAGAGTCTAATCTTCATGCTGCATGAGAAAGGAGTTTTGCTCTGTCTCAGTGACACAGGTCAGCACACTCGCCTGCTCTGTTCACAGATGTGGCTCCATGAAGATAAATATAACTGTAAAGTCTTATTTAAAATCTGAAGCTTAATGAGTATCAAATTAGAAGAGAAATATAAAGTTACAAGCAGAAGTGAAGAGAAAGTACCACTGAGGTAATTTCATCTCCTTGAGCAACAAGTTTTCTTGAGAGACTGAATTCATTTAGCAGAGTGTTTATTATGGAGAGGATAATGAATTTACAAACCTTTGTTGGTCACATGCCCTCAGACTCAGTTCTAAGAAAAATCAAATTTCTAACCATTGTACACTGAGAATATGTGTGCTACAGAGAGACAGCAAACAGGACTCTTGTAGGTGGGCACTACCAAGCTGCTAGTTTATTATTAAACTTTATTTCCTCTTGTCCTGTGCAACTCAAAGCAGCAACCCTGTAATGTGATAGTTTGCATTTTCTTCTCCTCGCACACTATATAATCCTTTAGGTTGGAGAAAGGGCTTTTTTCTCTTATGTATCCTTATTGCTGACATGTAATAGGTATGGAGAGAATGAATAAAATTCTTTCAGTTGGAGAAGTGGTAAAAGATTAGGAATTAGAATTTTTTCTAATTTCTAATTTTCTAAAATTAGAAAAATCATTGACATGATCACTATTTGTTATTTGAAGAATATTTAAAATAATCAATGAACTTTCAGAAGATAACTAGAATGGTCAAAACCCTGTACTCTGCTTGATATCTGTGGTGGCTCATTTTTCTGTCAACTTGCCTAAGCTTCTGTGTCTGGATGCTTTGGTCAAACACTAGTCTAGATGTTGTTGTAAAGGGATTAGATATGTTTAATATTTAAATTAGTAGACTTTGAGTCAAGATGACTATCTTCTATGACATGAGTGGCCATTATAGGCTGTGAGAGAAAGGATTGAAGTCTTCTGACTGCCTTCAAACCTAAGATGTAATGTTATCTCATCTTTGTCTCCAGCCTGCTAGCCTGCCTTGCAGTTTGTAGATTTATCAGATTCTCTCTCTCTCTTTCTCTCTCTCTCTCTTCCCTTCTCACTCCATCCTTTCTTCCCTCCATGTCCTGTCTATTCCATATCCCTTCTAGCCCTGCCATTCTTCCTCTTCTTTCCCTCTCTCTCTCCCCCTCTCCCTAAGAAACCCGATATAATAAGTGACAGCTACCTTTGTAAACATAACTGAGTATTCATGGTGAGTGTGTTGAGTGTGGAGACTGCTCTAGGAACACTAAGATTTTAAGAATGGTCCTTGGGGGGCCAGGGATTTGGCTCAGTGTTTCCACCACCTGCCTCACAAGCACAAGGTCTCAAGTTCGATCCCTGGTACCAAAAAAACCCCCAAAACAAAGAATGGTCCTTGGGGCCTATCTAATGTGAATGTGATTGCTCTGGATCTTATTCTCAGCCACTGGTCTTCTTTAAGGGAGAACATTAAATATGCACCATGCTTAGTTTACTGACTGATTAGCTAGTAAGGCAAAAGTGGCATTTAATCAGAGAGGCATGTCCAAATAAGTAGCAATGTCCTTTCTTCCCTGACTGCCTAGATTCAGCCAATAATTACATTATTGAATGTTGGCTATGTTTATAGTACTGAATTAGCTGTTGTTTGGACTTAAAAAAAATAAAAGACAACATATTCCCATTAAACCTTATACTATAGGAATTGGTTTATGATTAAATCCACAGGTAGACAGATGATCAATTATACTATTTTATAAAACTATCATCATTAGGGGATGGCAGCTGCTATTGAAATGAATTTTTTTAGAAGCAAGATATAATCTAAACTTTTTCATCTAATACTGAAATTTTATTTTAATTTAAATAATATTAGGGGTTTTAATGAAATATACTATATACATTATTATTATTAAGGAAATCCAGGATGTTATATCAGTAAACATCATTTAATTCCAAGACTTAATGAAATCATTTGGAAAATACTTTAGAGAATTTTAGATGAACCAGACCTAGACTTTTAATACCTACATCCTAAATTATATATAAAGTTCCTGTTTCTTTGTATAATTCCTAATAGAAGTTTATAGTTTATTAGTTGTTACTGAATCCAAGGCCTTTATTTTATAAATACTAGAAATTAGTTCCTAGAAGTGTTAAGGATTTGCTCACAGTCACTTGGCTAGTCACTAGTTAATTTGGATAGTCATCTAGTTATGTAATAAAGTTATTACCTAAAGCCAGTTCTGACTCTAACAAATACAGTACTACTGCTTTCCCTGCCCAGACTGATACTCCAGGTATCTGGAAATGGGTAGCTGGCCCACTGGGAGTCTTTACATAGCACCCACTCTCAAAGACTGGTCTAGTCCTGGTTGAACCTCAGATTGCTCTCCATTTGGTGGTTTGTTAAGGTCTCAGAGTCTGATAGTGAAGGAACCATAGTTTCCGGCCTTTCCAGTTCTGGGTCATCGCTGGGTCCCAATATCCAGGATGGTTGGTCAGCTATGAGTCAGACCTGAGTTTTGGTGACTCTGGGTAGCCTAATTATTGGAACAGAATCTCAGCTTTTTTCATATGGAAAATATACGAGTCAGACAGCAATAGCTACTTGCAATACTGCTTTTTAACTATTAATAGACTGTCTCTTAAAGTTGGGTTGGAATTGAAGAGTTGTTTAAGGAATCTCTTGAGTGTGACCTACAGCTAAGTGCTTGGAATTTTAAATCTATACTTAATTGAACTCCTACCTCCTTTTCCCACAATCTCAAGATGCAAATAGGACCTTTTCAATTTTCTGTTCCTGAAGAGGATTTTAATCTAGGAGGAACCCAGAGCAGATTTCATTAAGAGTTATTCCCATTTCCATGTATGAAACTCGAAGAGGTGTTTTCAAAATACTGTACAACATCAATCCCTCTTTAGATTAATGCTGAATCTCATCTGTAATTTTCAGTGTAATTTCTTCTAATTCAGGAGTCATTCCATATCCCTTAAAAATTAGACATCAGCACTCTGGTGTTAAGGAGGAAACGTGTCTCAGAATGGAACCCAAGTGCCTTAGTGAATTTTGACATAATTGGTGAGAGTTGGCAAGGGTGGCTCTCTAAGCATTTTGCCCTTTCTCCTTGAGTGCAGGATGAGGTGGCAAAGCCTGTTTTGTGCGTGGCCAGGTTGGATGTTTCTTGAGAAGCCATGTTGTGTAAGAAACAGGGGTTACCATGCAACAAGACTTGGCATAATCCCCTGTATATCACCAATGTGTCAGCGTTTTTGCTGTTTGGAAAGGGTCTCATCTTCAAATGAGTCCTAGTACTAATTGTGTTGATTAATGGGCACTCAACATACTGTCCAACTCCTGGGTCTTTGCCCCATAGGAAGGCCCCTGATACAGGTGTCTACAGTGGTTCTTTGCTCACATGGACACGATCCAGGTCTTCTGATCTTTGGCCAGTGCCCTTTTCACAATGATTTTCTGCACCATGCAATCATTTATAGGCAGTTGTGCAGTGATTTAGATGCACAGAGAACAAGACAATTCTAATTGTAGAACAAAATAAGTAATGTGTTCTTTTAAGTTTGCTTTTCCCATAACTCCTGGTTTAAGGTGAGGATTATCGGACTCTAATGGGTAACTTCATTAACCTAACAAAGTTACCATGCCAGGGTGAATTTACAATGTATATGGCCTATCTTGTGTCTGTGACTTGTAAATAGGAACTGGAATTGTATTTACATATTAAAGACCACTAAGGATGAGATAATGGCTAAAAAGGATACAAAAAGGGAAATGCCGAACAAAGGGGGTGGATACTGACCAGACTGGTTTTTGGCATTCCTGCCTGCTCGCAAGAAGAAATTTTATTATTTTACCCAAATTCTGTGTCTCTATGTATTTCTTTCTGAGATTTCTGCAACAACGTGAAAGACTTTCTTAACTCAGAGTGCTTGGACTTGCTCTTCCCTCAACTTGGAAGGCTCTTCTCTAGCTCTTTGCATGGTTGTTTGGTCTTCATCTCTCAGATCTCATCCCATGTGTTATGGTCTTCCCTGTCCTCCCCATCTAGGGTCACCTTTCCCATGGTGACTCTTTAGCACAATGTTTATTTACTTTGTCTCAGTGGCTGTATCCTTGTGTGTAACAGATGCTCCAGTGAATTTGTATTAGTAGGATGGATAAATGAATGAAAGAATTCTCATTTGGGAGATAGATGGTAGACTGAAGAAAGAGGAAGACTGTCAAGCCTATGTTTTATCGAGGTAGTTCCGAAACACTGCATTTCATTATTCTTCTTCCTGAACCATCCCTCTCCTCCTTCTGTTGTTGCTGGTACTTTTGTCTAGTGTCCAAGTGTTATAGAAAATAATACCAGAGATGAAATATGAAATATTATATCTTCCAACCTGTTAGATGTCTGAAACGCTGAGCTTCTGTTCTCTAAAAATCGAAGAATGAATTCTAGGGACAATGGAGATTAGGAGTTGGAAGATATTTAGTGATAGGATACCTCTTGAGAGGCAGGAGAATTCCAAAATGGTTATCCAGGGACCCCCACTCTACAGGGGAGATTTATGGTGTAAAACCATGTGGGTACAACATGGGCCACAGCCATGATCAACCAATTATAGGTGTAGGTATAACCAATTACAGGTTATAGGTGTAGTCACTTAGGTAGTAGTGGTCTAATTGGGAAACAAGTCGTGTAACAAGTGTGGCTGGAAAGAACAAAGACTTCTCCTAGGAAATGGTGGGTCCAGAGGTCTCTGGTCACCCACCAGGGTGGCTGATGTCTATCTAGCCTTCATTAGGCCCAGTGTTTGTCCTTTGAGAAAGTATATAGGTCTAGTCATCTTGTCTTTATCTTGAGGCCTAGTCTCTAACAGATGTGTCTTTGGCCGCAGCTGTGATGTATTTCACCTTTGTCCTGACTCCTTTGAGAACCTAGCCCTATTTGACTGCCTATAATATTTCTATCTAACTCAGGTATCTCTAATACAAGCACAGCAGAGACCGCAACAGCCAGTGTAGATTCTACATATAGATGAAGTAGGTCCAAAAGTACCATGGAGGAAGGAAAATGGCTTTTTCTCTACCCATTCTAGGTTTATAGCTGAGGCTTCTGTAACAAAAGACAAATTAATAAGAGAAAAAACATGCATTTAAATAAGCTGTACTTTATATGGGACCCCTTATCAGGAAATGAAGACCCAAAGAAACAACTGAACTTGAGAATATTTTATATAGGTTGAATATCTTTTGGTCAAAATTCTTGAGATCAGAAATGTTTTGGGTTTAAATATTTTTGGATTTTGAAATATTTGCATACAGAAATATATTAGGGATGGAACCCAATAGCCTATAGTTACTTTTGTACAACATTTCAAATAATTTTGTCCATGAACGAAAATTTCATGGTGTGGAATTTTCCACTTGTAATGTCATGTTGGCACTTAAAATTTTCAGATTTTAGAGCATTTCAGATTTCAGAGTTTTGGATTAGGGATATGCAACCTATACTAGGTCTGATGAAGAGTAGATAAGACAATGGGCGTATGATCAAACAATAATAAACTGCATAAAATTTAGCAAATCCTTCTTGTCAGCCTTGTGTCTTCAGTCCTTTTCTCCATATATTGGGAAACATCTCTAACATGAGGGTATAGTGATTTGCTTCTGGAGCAGATCAGAGAATCTTTATTATATTTTATTAAGAGTTGGGGGAGGTAAAAGGTGACCTTCTTGCTTCTGCTATTTTCTTAAATGCCAAGATATATTTTGGGATATCATATCCTGAACCAAATCAGTTCCGTGAGATGGAAGTGTTGGGAAGTCCTCTGTGGCCTTACATGTCTATCTTATCTACATGTTACATTATCTAATTGTACAGTCGTGTAGATTGTGCAGTCATGCCTCTGAGCTCAGACATCGTCTTCTGAGGTCTTCTTTAGCCCAATACTATATAAACAGTTCGAGGTAAGAAACCATGAAAAGTTTTCATCAGTGTCTGCCACCAACTGCACAGAGCACACCAATGAGCTACCCAGCCCCAGGATCCCCCATGATCCTACTTGGAACTGAATCATAATCAGGAGATTCTCCTTTACCAGATATGGAAAGTCTCAAGAAACTACCACTCCTACCTTAATGACAAGAACAAGTCCAATGAAGTACGAAAGCATCATTAAAAATGAAACAACTGGGAGACTGAAGGAGGAAGATCACGAGTTCGAGCTCGGGGCAACTTAATGACTTAGGTGAGACCCTGTTTCAAAATTAAAAATAGTTTGAAACTAGGGCTGGGAATAAACTCAGTGCAAAGGCCCTGGATTCAATTTCTAGTATGGAAAAATGAAACCAAACCAACAACGAAACCCCAAATCCCTAGTAGATTCTTAGTTGAAACAGATCCCTACTCCCAAAAATAGATTAACAGAGAAAAACAAAAATATATTAACACATATCTCATATATAAGTGGAAGACATATCAGATATGTCAAATATCAGTCAGATATCAGTAGTCCTCAAAGTGGTGGCTTTGAATTACAGTTTATAGAGCATCTATAAAAAAAGTGATTTTGAATCTCTGTGGTGGCAACTTGGGTGAGGCAAATCAGTGGTGGATAAAGGCTGGTTAGTAAAGTGTGTCGATGAAATTTCCTCTGGTACCATCCTAGCTAATAAGGGTTGAATGCTGTATTCAGTGTTTAACCTTTATTCTCCCAGGTAGAGATAGGGGAGGTTAAAATAACTTTTGTCTTTGTAAATCTCTTGCTTTTAGACAAACAGAGGGAGGCCAGAAACTTTCCCGTATCAATTTCTAGATTGCCTTCAGCTCCACAATCCTTCTTATTCCAGGGAATCTTCAGAGTGCAGTGGTCCCTACCCAGTGGTACCACTGAAGCTGTCGCCCACCTTTAAGAGTATAGCCTCTTCTAACTTCTTAGGAAGGCCTGTTCTTCGAAGACTCTAAGAGTGACAGGACCAGGCCAGGTAATAGCCCTGAACCTGTCCAACCTGCCACACAAGGTAATTGAGGATGGAATGTGATAAGGGTTGAGCTCCATCCTGGGTTATGCAAATAGATGCACTGATATTGACACAAGCAGTTTTGCACTGGGCTGGGGTTCTTCCTTCCTCTGCCTCTGAAATGATTCTGGAGGCTTTCCAACCAGATAATCACTCACCTCTGGATGGGCCCTACTATTGGCATCAGCACAATCTATGCTGGGATTCTGAATATAATATAGTGTTTATAGATGATACTTAAGAGTTGTCTTTGAGAGGTAACACTTTTCCTCCTCCTGCTTTTAGACTTTTCATTTCTCCTTTGCACACACCCTTCCACAGTTAATTCCACTTCCTGAAACACCCATCTTGAGGCAGGAAGCTGATTCCCATTGCTGGTGGCCCACAGGCTCCTACCTGCTCTCTGGCGGGCTGTTGTATTCCTCCAGCATCTTTAGCAGTTATTGCTAAACTTCCCTGCAAACCCACCCACACTCTTCACATAGTTTTTTGGCTTTGTAATTCAAATCTAGGCCTTTAATGTGTCCAGCCTAGTTTCCATTTACAATTGAAATTTTTGCTCTTGTGTTTTCTTGCTTTACCAACCAGCCACTAAAAGGCACAAAGCTTTCTATTTTAGTATCTCAAGCTTTTTAAGTAGCTTTTTATTTTTATAGCAGCTCATATATTCTTTTCCGTAGCCTTGATCTAAGCTGGGCCCCACAGATGTACTATATTCATATTTACTTCAAGCAGCATAACCAGAACTGTTCACTGATGACCAAGAACAAAACAATTTTGAAGAAAAAAATGTATAGTCCAATCAGAAGGTTAAGGGTTGGTTCTTCTAACACATCCATTTTATAGATTGATTTTATTTTGAGGGGTGCTGGAGATTGCACTTAGGGCCTCACATATGCCAGGCAAGTGCTCTACCACTAAGCTACTACCCCCTACACATACTTTAGGAAGTAAGAAAAGTATGAAGATGGCTCAAGCAACTTGAGCAAAGGCATCCTAGTGAGAAGATTAGCCAAGATGGTCCTGGGACCACAGTCTGCTGCTTCCAGTCCCATCTTATTTCCATTATATAGGATGCTAGGGACTGCAATGGAAAGGAGAGCCAATGGTAAAGAATATATAAGTAGTATATCAGGATCAGGTTTAGTAGTCATGTAACAGAAAACAAATGCACTAGTGTTTTAAACAATTTTTCCATGAAAAAATAAAAAGAAATCAGGCAGTAAGTCATCTAAGACCAGCATGGAGGCTCCTCAACATCATTAGGTAATCAAAGATCCTGCTGTCTTTCCCATCCACCTTCCTTAGGATGCATCTACAGTCCTCCTGGTGTCAGGATATATTTCTAGCCATTGAAAAGGTCACCGAAAGGGAGGGGCACACATATATTCAAGCAAGCTTTACTGGGGCAGCAGCCTGCAGCCTACGGAGACTGACTCACAAAATGGAGACCAGCTGCAGCATGAGCTGAGCTGGAGGCTTATATGGGGTCTTTGCATATGGGAGAGCAAGTAATCCTTCGATGGGGGTGGGTGATTGCAGTTAGGGCATATAACAACAAATTCTGGCTGGGGGACAGAGAAACAGGCTCCAGGAAGTCACTATCTCATGAGAGTATCTGGTGGGATGAAGTGACAAGCTCCAGGAAGTCTCTGTCTTGCAGGGGACATGGGATGTGGGATGGAGTGACAAGCTCCAGGAGGTCCCTATTTTAAGGGAACATTTGGTCAGGAAATCGGTGGGGCAGAAAAGCCCCTAAGTCGGTAGGAGGTCATTAACTAGGAGGGGTCAAGCCTTAGTTATGAAGAAAGTCCCTGTTCGCCTTTAGGGAGGAAGACAGGGAGAAGGGGGAGGAAGCTTGTTCTGTGGCGGCTTTGGAATACCTAACAGCCATCATATCCACGTTTCAGGCAGAAAGAAAGAGATGAGCTAAGGAAAATGGGCACTTGTGCTACCTAAGTCGGTCCCTTTTAAAGAATTTTCCAAAAGTCTGCATTCCATGCCCCTGTTTACATCTCACTGGCTAGATGTGGGCCATAGGATTATTTCCAGCTCAGAGGAGGTAGATCCAAAGCTTTCCTGGGTAAGCTGTGAGTCTATAAGGATGAAGAGGAAGAAAACATTGAATAGGCAAAACACTTGGGGAGGAGGGCCCTAGGTGCTGTTAGAGATGAAACTGTTCTATCCGATGAAGAAGCATGGTGAAGAGGCAAATGTAGTGGAGATCCTCCAAGCCCTAATTTACTTAATCTTGCTTCCTGCTTTGACACTGGGGTTTCTCCTAAGCCTCCTTGGCTGTGTCCTCTTTCCATTCCTGACATTTGATACCAGAAAGGCCTCCGGCTCAGCCTCAGATGACTTCTCCATCTGCTCTTTCTCCTTTCAGAGCTCATGACTTTGTTCATTCCTCATCTACTAAAAACTCCAAATTTTATCTCTAATCTTTTTCTCTGCATTCTAGTCTCATGTATCTGTCTGCCTGAAATCTCTACTTAGATGTTTAATACTATTGTGTTCAGAACCAATTTTTATTCTGCCCTAGTCTGAATCCCTTTTGTGCTTCTATAACAGAATTCCACACTCTGGGTAATTTATAAAGAAAATGAATCCATTTCTCACTGTTCTGGAGGCCAGGAGTCCAATATCAAGGTGGCAGCATGTAGAGAGAGCTTCCTGCTGCAGAATAACATGGCAGAAAACAGCTCATTGAGAGGGAGAGAGAACACAGGCCATCTCTGAATATGGATGGGGATACATTTTTAAAAATGAAAATATGGAGAGAATAAGAATTATCCAGTTAATGCAGAGGGAGAGAAAGAAGGACAACACAAGAAAGGGACAAACTCACTGGTGATAATGAATTCACTTTCACAATAAAAACATTAATAGATTCTGAATGGATTAATCTTCTTTTAAAACTTCCACCTCTCTCTCAACACTATTGTATTAAGATTAATTTTTCAATACATGATCTTTGGGGGACACATTCTAACTATGGCCACCTCCAAAATGAGTACTCCTGCTTTGTTATTTTCCAGAACACCATTGTTCACATGTTCAAACCAAAGGCCTCCCTGTCATTCTTTTTTTTTCGGTACCGGGGATTCTCCCTGTCATTCTTAAACTGTTGATCTTCTCTCTCGGACCACCTTTCACTATGCTGAGTCTACAGTCCTGGCCCAAACTATTACCAAACTAACTAGTCTTCTTGCTTCCATTCCTGCCCTTATGTAGTCAGGTTTTTAAACTGCAGCCAGAGGGAGGCTTTCAAAATGTGAATCAGGGACATCCAGAATATGTAGCTTAGGGTAATTCTTAACACTTCCATAGTTTGCTGCATGAGTGCCCTAAGTATTGTGATAAGAACATAGAGTGTAATCCCCCTCTCCTTCAGAATATTAGTGTGCACATGCCTTATCAGCCTACTTGTGTGAGTCACTGGCCTCAAGTGCTGAATTTCAAAACCCAATATCCTCAGCCCATTTGTTTTTTCCATGAAGGCTCCTGTCAGGTGCTTTCTCTACAGAGTCACTACTCTGGGAGCTCTGGCTTCTCTGTGGCCCCACAGCCAGTGCTAGCCTCAATGATGGATGCACCTCTCCTGCCCTTCCTGATGAGCGACCTGCCTTTACATTCCCCTCTTCCCATGTCAAGAGGACTTTCTTACAGTGAGATGTAGGATTAAAGAGCCCTACCTTCTATGGCTAAGGTCTTTTTAATGATTTGCAGTTTGAAGCTTAGGTCATGTTTAAAAACAAGAACAAAATGTACCTATCTCTTAGGAGTTTTGAGGGACTAAGATAGGAGATGGTGGGAAAGGCCTCCTTCCATGTATTCTTTCAGTCATAGCACCTGGACCACTTTGTAACTGCAAAGGTAGCAAAGCCTTATAATGGATCTGTTCCTTTAGCTGACTGGCCAAGAGCCTCAAAAGCAATGTTCTGATTTCAACCTGCCTCCTTTCCTTGCTTTTATCAAAATTTTTTCCACTGAGAAACCCACTATATAAAACCTCAAGGTTTCAGTTTATGTTCAGAGAAGAATATACCTGCATATTGGCATAAATCTCAATGCACACTGTCAAGTGTATGGGAATTCTCATCTTTGTTTTTAAAATCTATCAACTTAATTTGTATACTGAGTCACCATGATGCTAACTTGGAAGAAAATTCCACCTCAACCATACTTGGGGCAATGCCAAGTACTCTTGTTTCCAGCACTGACTTACTGCCACAGAATTGTGTAAGCTCCACTTCACCAGTTTTATGTACAAAAAATGGTAATGTGGTTGCCTTTGGCCTGGCCATTCCTTTTATTTCTATCCTACTTGAGATCATAGCAATCTTTTTGGTGTAGTGGTTTGGAATCCCAGGACTGTGACTTCTTTCTCCTAGAGTTGGCACAGAGCTGTATGTCCCTGAAGCTGTCTCACCTTCCCACTGCTCTAACACAGAACTACGACCCTGCTTCTTCTTCCTGGCAATGAGTATCCCTTCCCGCTCCTGTCCTCTCGGTCTTTCTGAAAATGATCCCTCACACAATGACCCTGGCCCTTTCCCTTGAGTCTTAATCTTCCTGGTTGGCTGGAGTTTCTAGGAAAACAAATCCATCTCAAGTCTTCCAGCTTCCACACACCTCTGCTTCTCAGCCTTCCATATATTCTGTCTGAAACAATGGAACACAGGGGATCTCTGAATAGGGATTGAGGGTGGACTAAAATGTGAAAATATGGAAAGAATAAGAATTATGCATTCTTAATGTATCAGAATATTTCCAACCAAATCTTGCTCTTGTCCTGTTCCCTCAGTGCTTAAATCACCCTGCTCCCTATGTGACATCAATGCAAATTTCATAGGAAGTAGAGTCTGCTGGCATGCAGTTTCACATGCTATTACCTTATATGTCAGTCTCTGTATGAAATACAGAGGTAGGGCTCCATATAGGATGGTGAGAAGCAAGGAAACCCCATTTCAAACAATCCGTCTCCACTCCTGAGTTCAGTAAGTTAATCAACTAATCTATTTACTTTGAAGCCTTCTCTTTGGTTGGATGCACAGGCATTTAATAGTAAAATAATTGGACATGAGTAGATTGTCTAAGTACACAGCTAATGGGGTTGGAATGCCTCTTTTACAAAATTTTAAATTTTGATGAAAATTTTAAACTGTTTTTCCAGACATGGTTGTAGCACATTTTCAGTTAGTGTGTGTATGTTAATGTTTAATTGGTAGAACAAAATTACATTTTTAAAACTGCTACGTGTATGAATATTTCCCCTTTTCTCAGAAAAAAAAAAGAATTTAAATTAGAAACTTCTAAGAGATAATAAGAAAAAAATCTTCATGATCTTGAGATAAACAAAGATTAGGATACTAGAAGTCTGATCGATTTAAGAAAAATTGATGAATTATATTTCATCAAAATTTAAAATTTTGCTTTTAAAAAGATATTATTCAGAGAATAAAATGACTGCTACAAATTCGACAAAAGTACTTATAGATCATAGATTCGATAAAGGACTTGCTTCCAGTACAAAATATTCTCATATCTCAACAATAAGAAGACAATCTAATTTTTAAAATGAACAAAATATTGGGAAATATATTTTATCAAATAAAATACATATATTTACAAACTCATGAAAATATGTTCAATATCATTATTTGAGAATGTATATTAAATCATGAGAAACCATTTCATAGCCATTGGATTTGTGATAGTAAAAAATATTTTTAATGCCAAATGTTGATTGGAATGTGAAGAAATTGGGATGGAATCTATGAGAATTGGAGCTGAATTTTAGAATGTAAAACTGTACATTCACTTTAGAAAATAGTTTAAAATTTCTTAAAAAGTTAAACATAACTTTACCATATTATCTGGCAATTCCACTTCTGTGTAGTGACCCAAGGGAGATGGAAACACATCTTCATAAAGACCTGTACAGAAGTGTTCATAATAATATTATTCATAGTAGGCCAAACATGGATGTAATATATATTCCAGGATCTGGTGAATAAATAAACAAGCCATAATATATCCATGCATGGAGTATTACTCATTTATAGGCAGAATAAACTAATACTTACATCAACATAGATGAACCTCAAAAACATGATGCTCAAAGAAGCCAGACTCAACAGCTGCATATTGTGAATGATTCCATTTGCCTAAAATTTCCAGAAAAAGCAAAATGACAGAGACAGAAATGACAGAGACAGATGGGAATAGGGATTGGCTGCAAATGAGCATGAGGGAAATTTCTGGCTGACAGAAATATCCTAAAACTCAATTGTAATGCAGAACTATGTAGGAGACCCAATAATGAGGACAGAGGCCTAACTGACCTTCTCGGTGAGCACAAAAGAGAAAAACCACAAGCTGTGCCTCCTTTGGCAACATTCAGGCGTGCTAGCACGTTGCAGGTTCCAGGGAAGAGTCAATACAGCTGAGATCTGGCTATTTACCTGGGTGCACTATAGGTAACAAGAAGCAGATGATTCTTCCAACCTAATTGCTTCCTCCTTTGTCTAAGTGAATAAAGTCGAGGTGAGCTAAACTCTGTGGAGACGAAGAGTCCACTAGAGTCCACTAGAGGTAAGAGCTGTCTGGTCCCTTCATTCTGAATCATCTGTGTCTGTGTCTTTAATCTCTGTTTGCCCCCTTGGGCTAGTAATTCCTAGCGGGCTAATCTCCTGCAGCACAATTTTAAGTTGTTTTTTTTTTTTACTTTTTGGTACCAGGGATCGAACTCTGGTCCTTCCACTTGCAAGGCAGGAGGCAGAACCACTGAGCTAAATCCCAGCCCAGCAGCACAATTGTATAAATTTACTAGAACTTATAAATTCACTAGAACTTATGAATTCTATTATAGATATGTTTCTGGGACATAATTTGAGGCACTGTGCCCACTGGCCCTGAGTGGAAGATTCCACCCAGCTGGGCATGCATTTTTCCCCCTCCTGAGGGCCCTATACTTGAGTTGCATATTAGGCCTCTCACCCTGCAAGTCTCATTGTGTCTTTCTGAGTATGTCTTTCACTGATAGTGTTGGCCAGGGCTCCACAAGGCATGGGAGCAAGGCCTCTTCCCAATTCCAAGGAGGAGGTATCAGAACTATTTGTGCTTACTTGGCCATTAAACGTCTTTTAAGTTTAGCAGATTTTAGATTGAGATTTGTGGTCATTATCTTTAATTTTTTGATAGTGAGATTTCTGGATCAATGGTTGACTTAATGATGCTGAACCACTTCTACTTAATTGTATAGGTAAACTCTAAAAAGAAATTGACACCTACTCAGTGGCCAAATCGGCCTAAGTGTGTTCCACACAAGCAGCACGTAAATCGCAACACCATTCCAGGCTTACCACTGACTCCTGAGCCCTAGGTCACTGCCTTGCCTAGGAGACATTTGCACCTCCTCATTTGAGCATCACTTGCTCTCTTTCCTCTGCTACTGTCTCTTGGTAGACAAATTTCCTGGACTCCTTGATTAATCTCTTACTGTCCTCACCTTTATTCTCTTATCGTCATTTCTTTTTCTCCTTCTAATTTTCTCAATTTCCTCAAATTCCAATCCTCTTTGCTAATTTTGAACTACAGAGGAATATATGTCAAGGGGTTTATTATTGGTCTGTTTTTAGTGAGTCTTCCTTGAAACATATTTCAGAATTCAATGAAAATTTTTTGAATCAGCAAGAAGAAATAAGCATTCATGTAGGGTCAATGTTGTTAACCATTCCTCTTGGTAAAGAATACAGCAAAAGAAAAGACTAGGGGTAAAAATAGTGGTTAAGAGATAGATGCCACCTTCCAAGCCAGAGGAAGTGAGTAGAGAAACAGATACTAGAGACAGTTCAGAGTGGAGGACTTGGGAATTCAGTTTGGGGGTGAAGGGGTCATCCATAACCACCACTAATCTAGGAAAGGCAGCAGTAGTGTTTTGTGTGAGGGTACAGAATTGAAGCAGTAAGGTATGGAGCTAAATGGTAGATTTGGTTTTAAGTTTATGCAGTTTGAATAATCATAAATGAAAGGAGATGGGCAGTGGGCAGGTGGAAATCATATCTACAGAATCTTGTCTTCATGCATTCAGAGGTCAGTGCTGACAAAAGAGTAAATAAAAAAACACACACAGGGTCTAAACAGGGAAAGAACAAAATGTACAATAGATAGGGAAAGAAGTAGTGAATTATTCTTCAATAAATGAGATTAGGAAAGGAAAGTGCCTTGGTGTGGTGGCTTAGTGGGATAGCAGGGTGCAGTAGAGGCTTCCTCCAGGAAAAAGAGAACTTACTGTGTAAATGCTGAGAGAAGCAATAGAGAGGGAGAGATGACATCCAAAAAGGATGAAGAATGGCTAGAGGGATGATATACAATCAAGATGATAGACCAAAGAATTGTTCTTAGAAAGTAGATATTTTACCTCTTTTCCTAGACTCATGAAGAAGATAGGATTTGTGATGCCTTGGGCAAAGAATATTTTTTTGCAAGATCCTATCTATCAAAATTTTGATTTAAAAATATATTACAAAATTCATGGAGCCATATGAGGCATTGTTATTTATCTCTCAATGAACTTTTAGAATAATGGGCAGAGGTCTATCATATTTGTTTATTGTCCAATCAGCACGCGTTAAGATTCTTTGTAATGTATTTCTTGTCCAGGAATGATCTCGATCTCTTTGTGCTTTTTACTCCCAAATGCTCCACTTGTGACTAACTTTTTTTTGCAATATGATGGCTCTTCAGAATATGGTAGAATTGAAGCTGATAAATATTTATAGATATTTTTGCTGCTGTGGTCCCCTGATACTATTGAAGCTATTTTGGTTATGTTATCACCCAGGATATGGCATCATCTGTCAGGCTACCCATGAATATTGTCTTCCAAATCTTCTTACAAAGTTCCTGCCATGTTTTATTGAAGATGACCTAAATGCACATCTTCCTAGATTATATAGGAAAATGTGAGCACCCATTTTCTGGTCATGTTAAATTTATCCTTTTGAATTTTACAATATAAATGTAGAAGAACACATCTTTAATCACCTCTTCTCTAGATCATTTTAGGCTGTAATTACTGTGATTCTAGCATATGGTTTATTTCAATGTTGACTGTACTTTATCTTTCCACATGGCACCACCAGTGGGAGGAGAGGACAGGGGCCTGTAGGTAAAGCTAGAAGGCAGTTCCATATGCAAGGAATGTCCTCCCCTCATCAGATAAATCAGGAGAGTGTGCTCTGTGTACCACATCAATAGGAAGCAAGAGAAGACTTTGGTCAGAAGTCTCTATTGGGATTGCTTGGCAATGCTCTCAAAAGTGCTTATAGGAAGTAAACACAGCTATCCCTAGCAGACTGATAGAAGCTATTTGCAGTGTGACAGTGGTGGAAGGCACATAGCAAAAGGCATCAGCCTCCAACTCCCATCTCAAGAGCTGCAGACCTAAGGAAGAATGCCAGTCAGAGCACTGATGGCCGAGAGCCTGGGCATCAGCTCACACACATGGTTCAAGGCCAAGGGTCAGCAGTGGGTTGCATAACTCCAAATGCACAGCTGTCCTCCAGAAACAGTGAAACCTCCCTAGGTGTGGCCAGGTGACGGTTTACAGGGGAAGTGAAAGTTGGTATTAGAATGCTGCAACCTTCCTGGTCAACAGCTTTCCCAAGGCCAGGGGCATGCAAACAGTGCCTGTATGAGGCACTATCTAGCCAGTTTCTCAATATTTTAAAAATTGAAACATTAAAAGGAAGCAAAAACAAATTCTAAGCAAAGAGAGACTTTTAACAGAAAATTTGCATCCTGGCATCTCTGGTATTTTGTAGGTATGCAATCTCTGAACAGTGGCCCACAGATCCTCTTACACTTTGCTTTAGAACCAGAGACAACAACCAGAAAGGTGTCTTTGCTGGAAGTGGGTGCCAAGAAGTCTCTAGCTCCAGATAGGGATCTTTCCCAAGGTTCTTCAAAAGAGTATGATAAGCAATGCAAAACATTCCTGTAATTTGCCTGATTTTATAAAAAGCTGTTTACACAGAGGAAGAAGGTGAGTAAGAACAGATTCTCTGAGGGGGTGATGGTTCTCAGCTAGAGTTGCTGGGAGTGGAAAGAAAATGCAATGTAATAAAATCTGTTAGGGACAGATCTTAAGCAGAGATCTGACTGCAAGAATGAACCTTAAGCCCTAGAATTTGATTGGCATCAAATCTTAAAAACTCTTTAAAATAAGATTCCTCCCTAAATACCTACAGTAAATATGTATTATTTTTAAACTCATGAAAACAAGTTATTTAAAACAAAAAGAAAGCAGATTGGCAAGGTAACCTAGCAAACCTTGTCAATAACCTGGAGTCTCTCCTTTAGTTTTTTTTGAAGGCATATTTATTACTATTGTGGTAGGGCCCTGCCTGATGTGTCGGGGTGGGAACATTTTATAAGGTAGAGATATCAGCCTCTGTGTACACAGGTTCCAATGTAACTCTGTCACATGAATCATACCCACCCAGACTTTAGAATGTTAGTGTATACCCACCCAGACTTTAGAATGTTAGTGTATACCCACCCAGACTATAGAATGTTAGTGTATGCCCACCCAGACTTTAGAATGTTAGTGTATGCCCATTTAAGGGGAGCAAAGACATAAAAATTGTATGAAAGGGTGCAACTACACCATGTTCCATGCTAAGCTGCTGACTATGAACCTGCTGAGTCAGGGCTGGTTCTAATAAAGCTGCTTCCTGGGAAAAAGGCTTCGGTGTTCCGTTTCTCTACACGAAAATCCTGCACCACTATTATCATAAATATAGAGTTACACTATGTCAAAATGGTATACTTATTAAGAAAAAGTTAATTCAACACACCTACACACAAAGCACCTTGAGGAATGCAGTCTCAGATTGTCCACTCTGCTAAGATGCCATATTTACCTGGAATCCACACACCATAGAGGCAGGAAAGAGAGAATTGTACATTTCTTCAAAATTCATGGCTTGGTTTGACAACACTTTTCTTTCTCATTTTGGCACAGAAAGCCTTTCTGTCTTTCAAGGCCTTAGGCCATGAATCTTCTTTTTTTTAAAAAAAAACCAAAACTTCACTTGGCATGAATGTCTGCTGTTTAATTTCTGTGTCAGTTTGTTTGTTGTCCTTAGGATGTTGATGTCTCTCGATGTGCCAGGTAAACATGCCCAGGGCATTCTGCCCCATGAGACTGCCCTGCAGTGTGGGAGGCACTTTCACTGGGCTCATCTGTGAATAGGGCAGGTTCGGACAGTAAATAACATGTCTTTTATTTAAATAAACTGTCCCTGGGAAATTGCAGGTGGGAAAATAATTTATATTTAAAACAATGCTTCAGCAAACAAAGCAACAGCAACAATATTCCTTAGGATAGAATACAGCCAGAGATGACATGGAATCCAAGGCAGCGTGCATCTTTAGATGGGGAGATGGCATCTACCAACAGCTACTCTTGCTCATGTCTTCCTTGAAAGACATGGCTCTGCCTACAGTATTTCTGCTCAAATGGCTCTGATAGGACCAACTTGCCCTGACTCCCCAGGCCACATTTGCCTATGAAAAGTAAATACTTAAACTGAATTGGCCAAATTCCCAGACTGCCCTGGCCCCAAAGATAATCTGCATAAATTAATTTTTTAGGGCCACTTACCCAAAGTACCACAAACTGAGTGGCTTAAAACAACAGAAGTTGATTCTCTCACAAGTCTGAGGGCTGGAAATTGGAAACCAACTTGTTGGTAGGATCATGTTCCTTCCACTGGCTCTGGAAAACTCCTTCCTTTCTTCTTTCACTTCTGGTGGCTGTCAACAATCCTTCTTGTCCTTTGGCTTCACTCTAATCTCTGCCTTTGTCATCACATGACACTCCCCTTGTGTGATATTTTTTCAGTGTCAGAATTTGACTTCTTTTAAGGACATTGGCATATTGGATTTAGAGCCCACACTGTACTGTATGACCTCATCATAGATCTGCCAAGATCCTATTTCCCGGTTAAGTCCCATTCATCGTTGTCTGGGATGAGGAATTGAATGTATCTTTTTGAGGGACATAATTCAACCTCCTGGGTCATCAAAATTTTTCTCTTGGGAATGTTAACAGAAACACAGAGAACTACAGTCAGTAGTGGAGTTCAAAGTAGCATGATGTGAGGAGGCTGAATCAGGGCCGAGGCAATGAAAAGTCACATGCAAACAGGGATTGAGTGCAGAAAGGATATAGGGTGCAAGCCAAGGAGGCTGGAGGGAAAGAGGAGAGACGGGAACAGCCAGAGTGTCGGAAGTAGAGCTCCCAGGAGGTGAGGATGGGTCTGAAATCTGCCCAACACGCTCTCTTCATCTCAGGCCCCCATTTAGCTGTATATTAACGCGTCTTCTTAGGATAATTGTTTTAACAATTTGTTTCTTATAACTACATGAGCTAAGATAAGAGCCCAAGGAGAATCTTCTTCTAGAAGACAGAGAATGAATGCTCTGAGAGATGCATGGACTCCAGGTCAGCATTCTGCATCTGAGTGTGGCCATCTTCCAGCACCACTTCCCTTTGACCTCTGGATACTAGAAGGAAGTCTGGGTGTCAGATAGCAGGGAAGTTTTCGTCAGCATACCTGAGAAAGAGTCGTAATAATCAACAGGCCACCAAGAATGTGCTCAGGTCTGCCCAGAGACCCCAGAGGGCCATAACAGCTGCCTTTGTCATTTTATGCCTAGGTTCCAGGTCAAATCTAGGTAGACACATAGGTTAGGGTTTGAGGTGTACTGATTTCTGTTTATTTTGGCAATCTCATATCTGCATAAAAAGGGAGATGGCACTGGGCCTGGAATAGTCCATAGTGACCGTTTTCAATTTCCAAGTTAGGATTATCCTGACCTGGTCTCTCACTAGTTAATATAAAACAGACTGGTCCATACTTTCCTGGAGAGTAAATCAAATCTGGAGATACATCCCACCACTAGTGGAAATCCAATTAGCCTCTGAAAGGAAGAGAAAGGGAGAGGGAGAGAGGGAAAAAGATGAAGGAAGGAGGGAAGGAGGGGGGAAGGACAGAGAGAGAGAGAGAGATAGAGAAAGATGGAGAGGAAGAAGAGAACAAGAACAAGAACAAAAGAAAATAGAAGAGATAAAAAAGAAAATAGAAGAGAAGAGACAAGATGAGAAGAAAAGAGAACAGAAGAGGAGAGAGATTTATCTCAGGATTATGTTATACTCTACCCCTGCTTGTTTCCTACTTTCTGCCCCATAAGAAAACTTTTGTGTAAGCAAAAAAATGATTTGTCACTCAGAATAATACCATAGGTACTTATTAGGAACTTCCTTGTAAAGCTCTCGACTGTGAATGCTTGAATGACTGAAAAATTTAAGTTTAAATACCAAAGAAGAGAAGAAATGAAATCAAGTTAGAGCAGATTACCATACTTCTGGGTGTGGATCAAGGTTAGGCCCACCCTGGGTGTGGGTGGCACCACCCAAAAAGCTTGTAGCCTGAATGAGATAAAAGGGAAAAGGAGCGCTGCTTCCCTACCTTCTGCCTGCTTTGCCAGTTTCTCCTCTGTGATGCCCTCTGCCGTGCCACCCTGCCTTGGATACAGCTGATTATGGACTGAAACCTCTACACACTGTGAACTGAGATAAACCTTTCCTCTTTTAACTTATGGGTGTTGGGTATTTTGTCCCAGCAATGAGAAAAATAACTAAGACAGAAAGTTCATATTGAATACTTCTCAGCCTGATTTTATTATTTTTGAGATAGGATCTCACTAGGTAGTTTAGACTGGTTTTGAACTCACTATGTAGCTCAGGTTGGCTGTGAAATCATGGTGATCCTCCTGCCTTGGCTTCCTGAGTACTGGGATTACATTGTATACCATCACACCCAAATTATTTAGCAAATAAAAGGTTTTATTAGTACAGTACATACTTGCAATACATAGTGGTTACATTCATTAAGGGGGATTGGTAAATGCACATGACACATCTTAATTATTTTTATGTCCTTTTTCCCTCCCCTCCACCTTATAGTTTTTAGATTCTATAGTTTTCACCACCAGCCTAAAGAATGAAACTGATACTCTATTTACCAAAGCAGCCACTTTGAGTAGATCAGAGATAAGTAAAAACAAAAAACAATGTCACTTTTTTTTCTTTTCTGGAATCTTTTTAGAAGCTAAACCAATTATAAATTATTCAAGATTCCTATTGAATGGGTTTTTAAAGGAAAATATGTGTAATTGTCCAGGAAAAAACCAAATAATTAACAAGACTGCAAAAGAGTTGAATTTGGATATACTTTCTACAAGAAATCAGGAACCTCGAGCAGTATTTCATAGTGAGATTTGTAAAATATATTTACCCATGTGTCCTGCTCTGCATAACTAGTGTGGCAAAGGAGTTTAGGGGTGGGGGTTATGCTTGGCATTTTATGCTTAAAGCGTCTCTAAGGAAGATTTTCAGTGGAATAGAAACTCTTCTATAAAAAGTTGGCAGGTTCTGTGAATCTAAAAAGACGACTCACTGTCTCTTGGAATGACTTTAAGTTGCTGCTTGAATTGCTAATTCATATTGGGGGAAAGTTTTATTGGGAACTTAAAATGCAAAGTGTTTTATTTTCAAATTTCTAAACCTTAAGTAATATAGATTTCAAATGCTGAATATGCTCATTTGAAGTGCATGGATCTCAGCTGGTAACATCCCTTTTTTCTTTGGTTAGCATTTAAGAAATTCTAGAATAGATGCATCTTGCAAGTCCTACACTGACAGTTTCATGCCAAATGTTTCCTGCGATACATATGCCATGTGCAGGAATCCATCTTCATCCTTCTCACTTTTATAGACCTCAAATCAGGTAGAAATGCTTGCCATATTGTGTCCACTCAACAAGAAGACTTGATTAGCATGCAGCTGTAAGCACCTTCTAATTATTTTGGTTACCAGCTTTGACATAATCTGCATGAAAAGCTTGATTTCATCCATTTCAGTACAGTGTTGTTCTCACTCATATCATTCTGTTATCCCCAGGATTTTTCCAGGGTTCTGCTTTAGGTAAGTTGGTCATGTTGTTCCTTATTGCAAGGTGTGGTATCCGTGAAGTTCATCTACAGCATGGTGAAGGAGGTGGCAGCATCTCTTTTATATCTCTTCAGTTCTGCAGCTGGTTCAGACTGGACTTATTATTATGTGACAGTGACCAGAAAGATTGTAGAACCTGCATGGCATTTCTTCCAGAGCAAATTTAGAATGGGCCCTCAGGGCAGGTTTGAGGGGGAGAGGTGAGAAAGAAAAATATTACACTCTGCTTCTCCTACCAAGTTCATCCTTTGGTAAAATAGCTGCTACAGAATTAGGAGGATTTAGATACTGATATGTGTCCTGCAAGATGGGTCTCTTTGTTGTGACCATTTATTTTCAGTGAGAGTCAGGACAAATTCCACCACACTTTACAGCATGGGCTTAGGAAGAGGCTTTACCGTGGAAGGGGAAAAAAATTGAGCTGAGTCATCAAGGAAGAGATAGCATGAGGTCTCCATTGTTCAGCATACAGACAGGTATGCTGGGCCAGGGCACCCCACTGGATATGCAGCGTGGGTCTAATCCTGCTGCTTATGGAGCAGGTGTGAGGAGGCACCCTGTTACAGGAACAGACACTGTAGGATTCCACTGTTTATATAACTTGTCTGGAAATGCCCAGCAGGTGGAAATTTTGTGCCGATAAAATGCTACATGGAATCTAAGGGACAGGTGTGGTGAGGGGTCTGTTCCCTCCTGCAGCTGGTATGAGCAATGCTAGCATCTTCCACTGTGAGGATGAGGCTCCTGTCTCAGCTGGCCCATTGTCCTGTCAACCAAGAATGGGCATCTAGGATCACTTCTGGCTCTTCTGACCATTTCTTCACAATTAGGAGATAGGAGGAAGCAAGCTGAATTCCAACTTGCTGTCCTGGATAATTGGCCATCTAAAGTCAAAGGAAGAAAGGGTAGATAGAAAAGAAAGGGTAGGGGAAGTCTAAGGAAAATTTTTTATATAAAAGTATCCATCATCTCCTTGATTGCACAAATGAGAATGTGCTGGATACCAAAGCCAATGAGCCTGCCAGGTGGAAATCATTTCAACAGCTATTTTATTTTTTCACGTAAAGTAGGTTAGAAGATAAATGCCTACTTACCTATCTGAGAGGAAAACATGATTGTGCTCTTTTGCCCTCATCTCACTCTCAAAATAGAAAAGGAAACCAGTAGATTTAGTACTGTCATTAACGTGTTTAAAATAGTTGCTGCTTTGACATTCCTTTTTAGGCCTGACATAAATTATGTGAAACCCAGTCCTATCTAACGTCCTCTTCCTGTCAGATGGTCTGTGATACTGCCCACTTGTTATTCATTCCACAGCCAGACGCAAACTCAAGGGTTCCCACAGCTGCTGGCCATACTAAGCCTGATTGCCGATGCCAGAGTCAGGCAAATTCCCCCTTTGAATGTGTTTTCTTTAAACCAGCCAATCCACAAGATCCTTTGGAAAGCTTAGGAAATAATCCCCAGGGTGTCTTCATAAAGACATAGTCTCACACCTTCTCTTTGTTTCTCTTACATCGCAACTGCTCTCTGTTGAGCTCCCTATTGCCTTCAGACTTCCTATGAACCTCCTTTTGGTACTGCTGAACTCTTCTTTGTGTCCCAGCTGATGTACACACCAAAACCTAACTTCTCTCTAACTGGGACTGTTCTACTGTGACTATCTTGGCTTATGTCTACTCTTGACAGGGATCTTGTGACCGAGTTAGAAATCAAATTTTAAAAATCACAGCACAATACTTATAGCTTAAACTTTGAGCTAGGAAATAGTGTAGTGTAGTCCATAATGTCCTAGCATGGAAACTTCAGCAAGTCAGGGTAGTGGAGTGGGCTATGGTTCTAAGGACTCACATCTGGAGACGACTACTTAGACAAGGTGATTCACCAGAACACTTCATTTTGAAATAACAGAGGGACAAAAATAAATTAAACAGTTGTTAACAGGGTTCTTAGCACATAAATTGTTGTACAATTAAGTAAAATGTAATAAAATAGCAATAAAAAGATGAGGATACTTCTATTTTTTAATGTACTGGTACTTATTGACATCCCAAATTCATTCTTAGGTTAAAAAAAGGTGCCAAATAGCATATATTTCCAAATTTACAGAAAAGGAGTGATAGTGGAGGGTATGTTTGTATAGTTTTCATACATGGAATATTTCTAAAAGTATATGCAAGAAACCAATATTTCTGAAAAAATTTGCCTTCTGGAAGGGGCACCAGGTGGTTGGGGGCAGAGGTGAAAGATTTCATTGAACTACACTTTGTATATTTTGAAACATGTGAATGTATTATCCACTCTGAAAATAAAATGATTTGAAAACAGCATACAAAACCTTAGGCTTACTATCTCTTTCAGACAAAGCTTTCTGTATTTGCTCTTGGAATTTTGCCAAAAGGTCTGTTATATAATTTTTCTGGATTTATTTTTGCAAGACAATACAGCACACTTTTAAGTGTTGGAAAAATGTGTGGCTTTGGAACTAGGCTGAGGGCTGGCTCCACAACTGCCAGGCTGTGGGAACAGGTAGACTGCTTTATTTTTAAATTTGGGGCCAGGAGCCCCTCTCATAGGGCTCATTGTGGTAAGTGTATCAAGTGAAGTCCTTAGTAAGAGGCTAAATGCCAACACGTGGTGGCTATTATTGTTGTTAATTTTTGCTCTGCTGTGCTGGATATGAACAGGTAAAAGGCTTTGGGGCTCAGTCAGACATAGGACACTTTGGTCATTTCCATTTGTCAGATCTATGGTAAATATCAATGAAGTCTGTAGATGAGAACTGAAGGACAGATACAGAAAATTGTGTTACTTATCTATTGGTGAATAATAAAGGACTCCAGAATTAAGCAACAGAAAGCAAATATTTACATTCATCCAGAATTTATAAAAGTCAGGAAACTGGGAATGGCATAGGTAGGTGGTTCTAGCTCAAGGTCTCTCAAAAAGTTGTAGACAAGCTGTCTGCTGGGCCTGTGGTCTCCAAAGGCTTGGCTGAAGCTGGGTGATATACTTCCAAAATGGCTTGTTCTCCAGGGTGTCAGGAGAAGTCCTCATTTTCTTGCCAGTGGGCTTCTCCTCAGGGCTGCTTGGGAGTCTTTGATATAAGGAAGTTGACTTTCTTCAGAGTAAATAGTCATTCAGTCATAGTCATTTCTGCCTTATTCTATTCCTTAGATGCCAGTCTCTAAATCCAGCTTACGCACAAAGGTTGGTTCACACCTCTTCAATGGAGAAGGAACAGGGAATTTAAGAACATAATTTTTTTTCCTTAAATTCTTTTATTGGTACATTTTAGGTATACAATACATTTACATTTATCATTGGGTGCTTGTACCTGGACATGATGTATCTTGGTTTTCATTTTTTTCCCCCATTACCTGTGCTCCCTTCACCCCCTCCACCCTTCCCTATTTACATACTTTGTTTCCATTTTTTTTTCTTTTCTCATAATTTTTACTTTCCCTTCTTTCCTTTCCCCATCCCCTCCCACCACCCCTACCCCTTTGGATCTTTTCCTATTTCAAATGATCAATTATTCATTAGTAATCCTTTTAATCCTTATTTACACTTTCAGTTTCTCACACCAGAGAAACTATTCGGTATTTATACATGTGTGTCCTATTTATTTCACTTAACAGTATCACCTCAATGTGCATCCATTTAGCTGTAAATGACTCTAGTTTCTCATTCTTTATGGCTGAGTAGTACTCCATTTTATTAAAAAACCACATCTTTTTTATCCAGTTTCCAGTTGATGGGCACTTGGGCTGTTTCCAAGCTTTAGCTATTACAAACTGTACCGCTATAAACATGGGTGCACATATATCTCTGTGGTATGATTCTTTTAATTCTTTTGGGAAGATACCCAGCAGGGGAATAGCTGAGTCAAATGGGACCTCCAGAAACTAGTCCTTTGAGGTATCTCCACGCTGATTTCCATAGTGGTCGCACCAGTCTGCACTCCTACCAACAATGGAGAAGGGTTCCTTTCTCTCCACACCCCCACCAGCATTTGTTATTGGTTGATTTCTTAATAGCAGCCATTCTTTCTGGGGTGAGATGGAATCTCAGTGTTGTTTTCATCTGCATCTCTCGAATGACCAGTGATGTTGAACATTTTTCCATATGTTTATTTGCTGCTTTTACTTCTTTGTCTGAGAAATGTCTGCTCATTTCAGATGCCCATTTTCGAACTGGGTCTTTGAATTTGGGGGGGTCTGATTTTTTTCAGTTCTTTATATATTCTAGATAGTAGTCCTTTGTCTGAGGTACAGCTGCTAAAATTTTTTTTACACATTGTAGGTTGTCTGTTAGCTCTGTTGGTGGTTTCTCTTTCAGTGCAGAAGGTTTTTAATAAGATGAAATCCCAGTTGTTGATTCTTTCTGCTAGTTCCCGTGCTATTGAGGTTTTGAAGAACATAATTTGCAAATACCCCAAAAGAGGGCTGGAGGTATAGCTCAGTGGTGGAGAGCTTAGGTGAGTCCCCAAGTTCAATCCCTAGCACAGAATTAGAGAAAGAGAGAAAGAGAGAGAAGGAAGGAAAGATGGAAAGATGGAAAGATTAGTAATCAATACAGAACAATAAGTATTAACTGAGATCCTCCTGGGAAAACCAGGATGTACAGTCACTGAGGTATAGGTTTGTCCACAACATCTCATGTAGATAAGACTGAGATAGGCATGGACAGGTATCTATTATAGGCAGGCGAATTCAATAAGATTATTCTTATTAAAGATAATAAATTTTATAATTGGCTCAAAGAAGAGAACACTCCATCAAGGGGAGGAATGCAGGACATGGTTCTAAATTTTAGGAGTCTTGCATGGTGTTAGGCTGCTAGGTTCTTGACCTTCTCATATTTCTGTTCATCCAAAGGTAGAGATATACTGCTTCTCACCACTGAAAATGCTGCTATGCTTCTTCCTTAAAAACTCTCCAAGTGCAAATCTAGATAACAGTCTTTGAAGCTCTTGCAGAAGTACCACCCAGAGTATATCACTTATCACATGCAACCCATTTTTCAAGTGTGAATTGATGATTAGAGTACTTTGAGTGTTAAACATCTCCGTGGGCATAGACTAAAGCTAATTTAAACACATACATATCATACTATCAATGCTGAAGCACTTAAAGTTTCAGACAGTATAAAATACTCAATAACTGCGTTCCTAAGCAACCTTCAAATTATATCCATTCCATTAAAGAACAATCATTTCAAAGTGAAAATAGAAGTTAGAGGCTAGTGAGATTTAGATTAGTAATAACAGGAATCTTCTTGCAGAAATTCCTATATAAGGTATTTTTTTTCCTTGTCTTTGAGGTGTAATTTTCTTTTTCCCCATCTTTGAGATATAATTGACAAATACTGTATACATTTAAGATGTCCATGTTTTGCTCTATAAATACATCATTACATGATTTCTCTAACCAAGCTAACTAACCTGTTCATTATCTCGCAGAGTTATATTTTTGTTTTTGGTACAAAATTTTAAGTTTTCTTCGCAAATTTCAAGTGTATAATATATTAACTCTGTTCACCATACTATACATTAGGCATCCAACTTTTAGACAATTCTAACTGAAAGTTTGTTCCCTTTGGCCAACAGCCTCTCAATCCTCCACCACTGTACAACTGCTGCTCTACTATTTCTATAAGTTCAACATTTTCAGACACCATTTCTTAGGTTTTGATTTAAGCATGATCTACATTATTTTTCTTTTCTTTTTTTTTTTCAGTACCGGGGATTGAATTCTGGACCTTGTGCTTGCAAGGTAGGCAGGGGAACCACTGAACTAAATCCCCGGACACATTATTTTTCTAGTGTGGCTGAATGTACGTCATATAATGTCCTTTAGGCTAATCTATATAATTAGCAATAGCAAGATTTCCTTCTTTATATTGGCAAAATATTCCTCTGTGTCTGTGTATCACATTTTCTAGATGCCCTCATCAACCAGCGGCTCCTTAGGTTATTTCCTATCTTGGCTATAGTGAATAATGCTATAATGGACATAGGATACAGATATCTCTTTGTGAATTGATTCCATTCCCTTTGGATATATAGCCAGAAGTAGGATTTTTAGATCACACAGTGGCTTGTTAGTTTTGCAGGGAGGGAAGAACATCATACTATTTTCTATAATGGCTGATCTAATTCAAAATCCCAAGAATTCTGTAGAAGGTTCCCTCTTCTCTATATACTTTCCAGCATTTATTTCTTGATTTATTTTTTTGAATAATAGCCATCCTACCATGTGTGACATATCTTGTAGTTTTGATTTACATTTCTCTAATGATTCATGATATTGAACACTTTCATATGTCTGTTGGCCATTTGTATATTGTATTTGGAAAAATATCTACTCAGGTCTTTTACTCACTTTTAAAATCTGGTTGACTTTTTTTTTTTTTTTTGCTATTGAGTTGTATGAGTTCCTTATGGTTTTTGCATATTAGTCTACTATCAAATATGTGCAGTAGTTTGCAAATATTTTCTCCCATTTTGTGTGTTGCTATTTCATTTTGTTGAGTGTTTCCTTTGTGGGGCAAAAATGTTTTGCTTTGATGTAGGGACACTTGTTTATTTTTGCTTTTGTTACCTGTACTTTTGTTGTGATATTCAAAAAATCATTGCCAAGTCTAATGTCAAAGAGCTTTTCTCCTATATTTACTTCTAGGAGTTTTTTTTATTTTATGAAAAAATAAAATAAAATTTAATAATCAAATAAGAGAATAACAAGTTACCCCATGAATTGTTATCTTCTAAATACAGAATACAAGACATAAACCAAAAAGATTCTTATAAAAAAGAAACAGATAATAATGCAAATATTTCTTTTCAATGAATTAAATATTTCAATAAACTAGTAGTATGAATGAAACCGATTAACATATGTACTGAATTTTTTTTTTAAAATGGAGGGAGTGAAGCGCACACAGGTAATGGGGAAAAAATAACCAAGACACATCGCGTACAGGAACAAGCACTCAATGATAAATATAAACATATTGTATATCTAAAATGTACCAATAAAAGAATTTAAGCAAAAAAAAATGGAATTTGTAGTTTGGGAAAGTATTATAACTTAGGTCTTATATTTAAGATTTTTAACACATATTGAGTTGATTTTTGGAAATGGTATAAGGATATAATTTCATTCTTTTGCATGTGGATACCCAACTTTCTTAATGTTTCCCAAAGAAATCATCCTTACTCCATTGTGTATTCTTGGTGTCTTTGTCAAAAGTTAATTGACTGTCTATATATGGTTTATTTCTGGGCTCTCTATCCTGTTCCATCGGTCTATGTTTCAGCTTTTATGCCAATATCACACTACTTTTATTGCTATAGTTTTATAATATTGTTTAAAATCCAGTAGTGCAATACCACCAGCTTTGTTTTTTCTTAAATTTGTTTTGGATATTTGGGGTCATTTGTATTTACATATGAATTTTTATGATTGCTTTTTCTATTTCTATGAAAATTGCAATTGGAATGTCAGTATGAGTTGCACTGATCTTTACAGTGTTTTGGGTTATACAGACAGTTTAACAATATCCTCCCAGTCCAGGAGCATGGTGCATCTTTTCATCTAACTGTGACACTTGCAATTTCTTTCAGCAATGTTTTATAGTTTTCAGTGTACAGATCTTTTACTTCCTTGGTTAAATTTATTCCTAGGTAGATTATTCTTTTTGCTACTATTATAAATGAAATTGGTTTTCTTGATTCTGTTTTTGAAAATCCATTGTAGGGTATAAAATACAACTTTTGTTCTTTGATTTTATGTTCTTCAGTTTTAATGAATTTATTAGTTCAAACAGCTTTTTGGTGAAATCTTCAGGGTATGTATGTATGTATGTATGTATTTGTTTTGCAGTACTGGAAAAGGAGCCCAAGCCTTTCACACTGAGCTATATCCCCATCCCTTTTTATTACTTACTTATTTAAATCTTTAGTCTCACTAATTTGCCCAGGCTGGACTCCAACTTAATGATTCTCTTACCTCAGATTCCCAAAATGCTACCTCGCTCAGCTGAAATCTTTTGAGTTTCTATATAGAAGATCATGCTATCTGCAAACACAATTTTATTTCTTCCTTTCTAATTTGTATGCTTTTTCTTTTTCTTGCCTAATGGTTCTAGCTGATTCTTCTAGTACTATGTTGAATAGAAGTGGTAAGAGTGGTAGTCCCCGTCTTGTTCCTGATCTTAGAGGAAAAGCCTTCAGCTTTCTCCCATTTGGTATGATAATAGCTATGGGTTTGTCATATATAGCTTTTATTATGTTGAGAGACATTGATTCTGTACCTAAAGTTTTGGTACTTTTTTTTAATTATGAAAGGATTTTGAAGGCATTCAAACACTTTTCCTGTATCTATTGAGATGATCATATGGTTTTGTCTTTCATTCTGTTACTGTGATGTATCACATTTGCAGATCTGCATATATTGAACCATCCTTGCAACCCTGGGAGAAATCCCACTTGATCATGCTACATAGGCTACATAATGAGATATTGTATCAGTAAAAACAAAATAAAACAAGCAAACAAAAAAAGGCAATAAGACCAGAGAGGCAAAGGTTTCCCACTAAGACCTCTCTAGTTCAAGATAGGTATTCTGATTTGTCTTGCATTTCACTTCTTCCCGTCACCTTTCTTCCCTTCCTTGTTCAATAACTTAAGAAATATATTCATCTGCAAGAGAGTTCAGGGTGGAAACACTTTTCTAAAGTCCTGTGAACTAAACTGAGGCCTAGTCTCTAGGGAACTTCTCTGTGTCAAAGAGAATCAGACTCTCTAAGAACTTTGATCTACTGCAGAGATCAGACAGATTCATAAAAGAGAGAAGAGAGTCATGCAAAGTGATATAACAAACAAATGCAAATTAAAACTGTACTAGTATGAAAATTCTAAGGAGAACTGGAACAGAGTTGTAATATAGAAAAGGATAGTAAAAGAAGGCTTGCTGGAAACAGAATCCCCAACATCCTGAGTACGGTGTCTCTTGGCAATCTGCACCTTAACCACTGCCAAAAAGGAGGAAAACCAACCAGAGACACCAGGGGAAAATCCAAGGTCTGTGACAAGCTGTCAGATAGTCATTAGCAACTCCCAGACCACAGCAGAGCTCAGATGGGAAGGTCTTGCCTGATTACACTTTTTCAGTAATGAAGCATTGAGCCAACTCTTAGAATAAAAAAGCAAACAAACAAAAAAAACAACTGTAACTCTCCTTGAAATTACCGTGTCATTTGTAACATGTTCATCTGTTTGTGGGGAAAGCAATACTGTGTTCATTTTCTTTCTTAAATTTTAACTATTAAAGTGAGGGTAATGATTTACTTTATCCACTGACATCTGATCTATGCCCTTTCTTCTGAACTGGGTAGCAAAGGCATTGGTAGTTCTGGTGTAATGAATAGTACCTAAGCTAATCAGGTACATTTCTGAATAAGAAACTAATGTAGTTCTGGAACAGGTAGTCTAAGTAGAGCTGATCGTTTTTTCCCTTCTGATAAATTTCTTTTACCCACATTGGGTGTATGATTTAAATGTATTTGCTTTTTATTCAAAGAGAGATACCACCTTTTTCTATTCATTGTCTGAATTTTAGAAAGCATATTGGTTTTGATAGATATTAATATTTACAAAGATATATCCAAATTTCTTAAAGGGAGTCACTTAGAAATGTATTCTGTCCACACTTATGTATTACCAACAGTAAATGCTAAGTTTAACTAAGGCTGAATCCATGAAAAGAGTCATCCAGGGATCAGGACAGCTGAGCTGCCATCTCCTGCTTAGATTCTCAGGACTGTAATTAATCCTCCATAACTCACCTTGGGTGTACAACACTAGGATTTGACTGAACAACAAAGAGTTAAGGACACTGTGGGGTGAATAGCAGTGTTGGAGGCATTAGTTCTATCCAGTTACTGACTTGGTTACACCCCAAATCCAAAAGCTTCAAGGAGACCAGAACCAGTTCTTATAAGACTGATTGTTGGAGTGATTATAATGCTGGACTCCAAATCTCAGAGGATTATAACATAATCTTTCTTCCCCAACAAGATTTAGGTTCCTAAAAACATCCAAGAGAGAATTATTTGACATTGAATAACTTAAAACCTGATACAGAATTAATGGAAGCACTTGGTAGACTTTCGTGTTGTATATAAACTTATGAAATATCTTATTTCTTTAGGTTTACTAGACTTGAACAACACAAACAGAACACCAAACAGAAATGATAAATTATTTTGCTTGTTTCACATGAATGATGATGGGTGCCTCAGTGAATTTCCATTTATCATTCCTCTTTAACTGGAAATTTAGCATCCCCTGCCTCACTATTTCAGCAAGAAGTGTAAGCATGAAGGCCACTCACAAGGCAGGAGGAAGGGGAACAGCACCACTCTTCCTTTCCCTGGCTTTGTCACTTTGTGGGGAGGACTGCAGCCTCTGGGGAGATTGCCTGCTTCTCACTGGTGTGGTATCACTCCCTTAGTGGAAAGGAAATCCAGGAAAGTGTTTTCAACTAATGACTTTTTGCCCTAAAAAAAGGAGAGAATTTTGTTAGTTCAGAGCAAGGAGGAAATAGAATCCAGAAGATAACTTACCATATTTACCTTACATACTTTTATGAATGTATCACTCTGTGGGCTGGTGACTTCGGTCTCCTACCTCCCAGGTCTTCCCCTGTTCATTACCTCTCTCTCCACGCATATACTCCCACTAGCTTTGGCTCTTCCACCCTAGGTGGCCTCCAATTGTCTTATTTTATCTTCCCAGTATAGTCAGCCCTTCATATCCATACATTATGCTTCTGTCAACTAACCTTAGAAAATATTCAGGGGAAAAATGCATTTTTATGGAATATATACAGACTTTTTTCCTTGTCATTATTCCTTAAATAATATAGGGAATAGATAATAATATAAATAATAACTATTTACACAGTATTCACACTGTCTTGGTAATATAAATAATCTAGAAATGACTTAAAGCACTATAAGATCTGAAAAAGGATAGTTCAAACACCGTGCTATTTTCCATAAAGGACTTGAGCATCTGGGGATTTGAGAACCCTTAGGTGGGGGAGGAGAGATCCCAAAATGAATCTGCAGATATAAAGGGACAACTGCTTTTCATTGCACAAATCTCAATTTCTTTCCTCTCAGCTCTCTGACAGGAGCTGTTTTTGATCCAAAATTCTTTTGTTCGCCAGAAATAAATTCATGTATATCCTAAGTCTCATTAGTCAAATATTTTTATATCTGTAAAGACTGGTTTCCATAAAGTTGGAGTGAGCTTGTAGGGAGCTCTCTCAAAGGGGGGTGGCACCCAGCTAGGTTTTTGGTTAAGGAGTGAGAGTATGAGCTCGGTAGACCTCAGGACACATTACTGGGCCAGAAAGGCAGAGTCACAGTCAAAAGTGGAATGTAAGGTTAGGGTGTCTGAGACTTTAGTTGGAAAAAAAAAAGGTGGAGGTTGAAAAAGGGTCATATAAAGGACTTGTCTATGCAGCATTAGTAAACACTACAATACTTCGTTGATTTATGGGTAAAACTGTAAAAGAAAGCAGACACATCCAAACCTGAATCTACTATGTGCACTTGTTGGGAGTGAGTGGGAAAGTGTGAGTGGCTGAGATGCTACAGTGCACAGCCAGGCTCCTCCAGCCACGTAGAGAATGAATGTATCAGAGCACCCAAGGAACTTGGGGAGGTTGAGGACTGTTGCAAGTGCTAGCCCAGCTTAGGCAGTTTAATGACTTAGCAAGACTCTGTCTCCAAAAAAAAAGTGTGTTTGTGTGTGTAACTCAATGTGAAGGCCTTGGGTTCAATCTGCAGTACCACAAAAAAACAAAACAGAAAAACAGTAAAGAGCTTCATAACCACATGCAGTACTTGGAGCGATCTGAGAGAATTTTAACTCCTCTGCTCCCTGGAAGGAAGCTCACACATCCCAGGGGCTCTGGAGACCTGGGGAGGTGACTAGTGAGACAGACTTTCTTCTTGGGAGAAGCAGACTTACCTGGCAGCAAAACTAACTCTGAATCCAGACAACATTTCTAATTTCCCAACTCTACTCAATGTACACTTTAATAAAAATGCTGCACGGGGCCGGGGATTTAGCTAAGTGGTTCTGCTGCCTGCCTTGCAAGTGTAAGGTCTTGTGTTCAATCTCCGGTACAAAAGAAAAATGCATGTGTAAGGATGGTACTCACTACCCTATCCTGTCCTTGGGAAGGCCTTGTAAATGGAGCTGGGACACCAATGAAATGTAAGAAGACTTAATGATCAAACAAGAGAGGTGTATTAAGGAACAGAGAAGCTGAGATGTTGGGTGTAGCTCCAACATTAAAAAGATAAGATTAATTGCCACTGAAAAAAGGAAAGAAACTACCAATGGCAGAAAGATATACAGAGTGTTGTGACTAGAAGATTGCTGGAGAGAAAGTGAGATAATACTGAGAAATACATTGGACACAGACATGCTGAGCCTGAGATCTAACAGCTCCCGAGAAGGCGGCCTATCTGAAATGATTTTATTGCTCTTACAGTTTAGACCAGTTACACGTTTGCTTTATATCATTAAAAATGATTATATAATTCCCTAGCTTTTCAAGTTGCTCCTTAACACACATTATATTCTATCAAATCCTACTTTAAAATGAAAGGCAAATGGACTACTTCATCAAGTTTCAGCTACTTTTAGATCAAGGAAGTAGGGTTTTGTGTTGAGTTGTTGCTATTGGGACTTAAGGACCAACTCTCTGGAATGCTGTACTGACTTAAATTTTGAACCTCGGTCCTTAATCTTATGGCGAATTGCATCTCTTTGTTCTCAAATTATATCCTTACTCCATTTCCTGTATTATGAACCTCTGAGAGGTGATCATACTTTTTGGATAATTATGACTGTAGAATAAAAATATAATGTTAGAACTTACTACAATTCTGAATTAATAATATTTTCAAAGTATAATAAAAATAATTGTCTATACCTTATATTCAAAGATATTAAAAGGAAATTTTACTTCATTATAACTATATTCATACTGACATCTACTTGTAATCTTTTCTGATGTGTGGTACAGGGGAATAAACTGAGGCCTCGTGCATTCTAGGCAAGTACTCTACCACTGAGCTATATCCCCAGCTCTTTATCAAAAATTTTAACAAGGGTATAATAAATAATGTGAAGTAGGAAGAAAAGGGGCAAAGGGGAAGGGGAAATGGGAGGGGTAGGGGAAAGGAAAGAAAGGAATGGAATTAATATGAGAAAAAGAAAAAATGGAAACAAAGTCTTTGTAGATAGGGAGGAATGGAGGGGTTGAAGGGAGGGCAGGAGAAGGGGGAAAAAATAAGAACCAAGAGAGATTATATAAAGGTGCAAATTTCCAATGATGAATGTCATTATATTATATACCTAAAATGTACCAATATAATTAATAAAAAATAACAGACAGAGGGAAAAAAATTTTGACAGGGACTCAACTAAATTTCCTAGGTTGGCCTCAAATTCGTGAGCCTCCTGCCCTGAGCCTCTGGATTAGCTAGGTTATGGTTATGTATTGTCATGCCTGGGACTAGAATTTATTTTGATGTGTAAGGGTTAGCAAAATCTAAAATTGTATAATAATCACTGCGATCTTTGCTATTTATGAGATGTGCACGTCAAGTTCACCAGAAATTCCCAAGAACTCTTTGCTAAAATGTGCTCGTTTAGTTGTTATTCAATAAAATTCTTTTTTATATATAGAACTATCATTGATGGAATTGATTTTTGTTTCTTAAATGGTTCTCTTTGGTATTTTGTTGATGGTGTTGTTTCCTCCATGAAATTTCTAGTAGAAAAATATCCATGGTGAGTCCCTCAATTGTTGCAAATATGTTGTCACATTGGCTGTGATGGTCATTTCTTCATATTCTAGAACTACTTCTCTAAGGAAAGCAAAATATTTCAGTGTGCTTTATCCCAAGTAAATTTTCCTTATAAAATCAAGTACGATCTCTCTGGTCACATGACGTCCTTAAATTAATACTTCTGTGAATTGTGTTCATTTTCACATTTGAACACAACTATTTTAGATGCTAGGTGAAAAGGAAACTTTGTATTTCTTAGCTCCAGTATTACTAAGTTGTTAGTGAGTAGACTTGTATTTCTCACGACTTTCAAAAATAAATGTTAACAAAGTTGCAAATTTTACTTAATGGTACAATCAAGGTACACTGTTTTAATTTTTATCTGTAAATACTGCAGGTTCCCCCTGTCCACTAATAGCAAGAGGAAAAAAAATCAATCTGGGCAAAATCTTAGCTTAAACTAATAAAGGAAATAATTCCTTCAGACAATGTTCAGCATCTGGGAAGAAGACAAAATAAGTGAATTAACAAACAGCTTATCATATTTTTTCAGTCTCCCTTGATTCCACTCCAAGATGACTGTGGAGGAGAGGGTCATAGTTTCCATGACTGCTGGGGTTAAGATAAAAGTCTTGGGCACAGTGGTTTTGGGGGTGGCAGACCTACCCGCACCCCCCCCCCCCAGTTGCTACTTGCCCAAATGGTTCTTGTGGCTCAGTTGTGTGGCTACTGTTCAATGTAGAGTGCCCACCACATCCCTATATGTATTATCTGGATGCTCCCTTCCATTCTCCACATGTTTTCACTGTCTTCATATTTCTTTGACTTATTCTGTTCTTATGTTTAGGAATCATTAAAAGGACTTCCTGAATGCTATTCTTGGTTCTTCATTGGTTAGAGCATAGCTTATTTTGAGCAAATCTATGGCCATTCTATTATTCGATCTATTGTTGACTGATTCAGGCCCAATATGGTTCTTCAAGGGGTATAGACACTTGATCCCTAGGCTTGGTGATGTTCTCTGTAACCTTCTCTCCTGGGCACCCCACTACTACTACAGCAACCCCTTCTGGGATTGTTTTGTACCACAGACTTAGTAGCTGTAGGATACTAATGCATCACACACGAGCTGAGGCCACTTGGAGAACCATAGCCTCCTCCTGGTATGTACTGCCAAGTAATGTGGACTCTCTAGGTTAGGGCAGAGCAGCCTATGAGGTGGTCCCTCCCCTGTCCACAAGTGCAGGGCTGGTGTAAGAGTCTCTACACCATTCTGCATTTGAAATTAAGCAGTAGAGTGGGAAAAAGCCTAATGAGTGGTTCTTGGAATATCTATCATCTCTAAACAGTATTTGGTTTTCCTAATCTTCCTTCCCATGCTGCTTCCTTCTTCCTGACATACCTGGGAGAAAAACAGAGGAGTGTCTTTTGTTTTGTGATGTATCTTCTAATGTGAAACAGCAGGTCTTGGAGCTTTGGTTTAATAGGTAGCAAAGTTTCCTCTCTAGACCACAGGAAAACTTCATACAGTGGATCCTTCAGGGTGGGGCTATGATATGTTAAAAAAGAGATTAAAAATATTTGGGAAACCCTCTTTCAATGGAATGGCCTGACTTGGAAGTATTTTTATATTTTCTGCATAATCTTATTTCTTATGTTGGTACCTGGATTATATCAAATAACAGGTTTTGTATTCTTTCCTACTGTAAATTCCAGTCTATACAATGTATACCTTCACCTTCCATGGAGGTCACCCAGGCCAACTGGAAAAAGGCTACCTTCTCAGACAGGCAAAAGAGAAGAGCCCTTTACTAGTATTCATTACTGTTACAGTATATGTTGCTATGGCAAGCCAGATCGTGTCTATGTGGAAATACATGATGGGCCAGCTACCATGTCCTTTACAAGAATTGTGGAAGAGAAGTTTTTGGTGGAGCTTCATTACTATATAAAGACAGGACATTCTTCATTTTTGCAGACAAGCTTCTTTCACCAAGTACATTATATTGTATTATACAAACAATTATTCATTTGTAGTATAGGCAGTAAAACATGACATTACCCAAGAGCAGGGGGTATCAGCAGTGCAAATTGATCCACACAAACCACATGTTAGCTTATGTTTCAAAAAAGAAATCTTGGCTGAGACTGAACACCATCAATTCCTTTAGTAGTTAAGCAGTTCATAAAAGAACTTATCTGCGTTCTCTCCCTTAGCTACTGCAAAAATAACATCAGCTGACTACAGCCATTAATGTCCTATGGCTCATCAAGCTGAATATCTACTTCAGGAGGGTTAGGTTTTACATTCTCTACAAGTTGCTTCTAGACATCCTGACTTTTCATATAAATTTTAAAACAGATATCATTAGATAAAGGAACATGCCAAAGCTCTTTGGTTCATCTCCTTTCAAAACAATTTTAAAAGCATCTCCAATGCTCAAAAACTTACCCATCCAATGCAGCTTCTTTTCCCTGCCATATGAATTTGTCACTTGATGGGATATTTGTATCCAGAGCTTCTCAAATTCCACAAACTCAAATGTCCTTAAGGTTTTGCTATGATCAAGTCACTTTCTGGTACATGTGTGATAACAAGTACATCTTCTCATGTTAAGAAAGATTAGTATCAAAGTTTCACTGTGTGAAATAAGAGTGTATGGCTTTTATTTCAGTTGCTCAGTTCTGTGTCTGATTCATAAGTGAAGTTGAATGTAATTTCTCATTCCAGTTCTACTTGTGTCTTTATGACATAACAGAAAATATCAAAAGTGTGGGATTTTGCTATGGGATAAGCTAACCAACATATTAACATTTAAAGACTAATTACATATGCAACCCTGTCTAGGCTCCTGATGTGTACACACATCAGGAAATATACCATAACTTGGCAAGACAGATGAAACCACAAAGGACAGCTCTTTGTGGTGGGTATCATTGGTATTTATTTTGGTATGAAGTTTTAATTAATTGAAGAGTTGTACTTGACTCAGTTGTGTATTGTTGTGAATTGGCACTAGCAATTTGTGAGACACATGAGTCACACCATGGACACTAAATCTGTGTTTTTGATGGTGAAATAAGGAATATCTCCCTCTTCCAGGAAGGAAAAAACTCCAATAACCTCTGTTGTAGAAGATTGAAGGGTACCACTCAACATTTGGGTGCAGTATAAATTTATGTCCATCATTCCAGGTGATATGTGGAAATATCTCATAAACCCAGGAGGACCTAGATAACTTTGAACTTTTATCTCCAAGTATTTCTTCACCTCTGTTTATAGTTGAGGCTGGTAGCAAAACTCAGCTCAGGCCTCCATCCTTTATGCCCCAAAATAAGTGCTCACTTAACTGAACCAACATTTGGTAGTTCAGTGAATACTGATATTACTCTAAATCTGCTCCTGGAGGAAATGTCTCCTTACATATGGAATCTCAAAGAAAACTAAATATCTCAAACAATGTCAAAAAAGAGAAATGATACTGGAGGACACACAATTTCTAAATTCAAAACATACTATAATGCTACAGTAATCAAATTGATGTGATACAAGATATAAATATGGACATACAGATTAAATAGACAACAGAACACAGAAATAAGCTCTTACATTTGTGGTTAAATAATTTTTTACAAAAGTTCCATAGGAATTCAGTGAAGAAGGGATAATTTTTTCAACAATTGAAAAACTGTTTTCCACATGCAAAAGACTGAAGTTCAACCTTTACTTAGCACTACATGCAAAAATGAACCCAAATTCAAAGACTTAAAAACAAGCCACATTTCTTTGAAGAAAACAAAAAGCAAAAGCTTTATATTGAACTTGATAATGATTTCTTCAATTTGATACCAAAGCAAGGCAACCACATGAAATTTCTTTTTTTCCCTCCCATTTCCCTGCCCTTCCTTCAACTCCTCCAGCTCTCCCTATTTACATAGACTTTGTTTCCATTTTTTCCTTTTCTCATATTTTTTCCTTTCCCTTCTTTCCCTTACCCTACCCCTCCCACTTCCCCTTTCCCTTTGGACCTTTTCTTCCTATTTAATATTATCAATTATTTATTTTAATCCTTATTTACACTCTCAGTTTCTCATGCTAGAGAAACTATTTGGTATTACACATGTGTGCTCAATTTATTTCACTTAAGAGTATAGCCTCAATGTGCATGCATTTAGCTATAAATGTCTCTAGTTTCTTGATCTTTATGGCTGAGTAGTACTCCATTTTATTAAAAAAAAAACCCCATATCTTCTTTATCCAGTCTCCTGCTGATGGGCACTTGGGCTATTTCCAAGCTTTAGCTATTAAAAACTGTGCCACTGTAAACATGGGTGTGCATATATCACTGTAATATGATTAATTCTTTTGGGAAGACACCCAGCAGGGGAATAGCTGGGTCAAATGGGACCTCTAATCCTAGTTTTTTGAGGTATCTCCATATTGATTTCCACAATGGTTGCACCAGTCTGCACTCCCACCAACAATGGAGAAGGGTTCCTTTCTCCTCACACCCCCTCCAGCATTTGTTATTGGTTGATTTCTTAATAGCAGCCATTCTTTCTGGGGTGAGGTGGAATCTCGGTGTTATTTTCATCTGCATCTCTCAAATGACCAGTGATGTTGAACATTTTTTCATATGTTTATTTGCTGCTTTTACTTCTTTGTCTGAGAAATGTCTGTTCATTTCAGATGCCCATTTTTGAATTGGGTCTTTGAATTTGGGGGGTCTGATGTTTTTCAGTTCTTTATATATCCTAGATAGTAGTCCTTTGTCTAAGGTATAGCTGCTAAAAATTTTTTCCCGCATTGTAGGTTGTCTCTTAGCTCTGTTGGTGGTTTCTCTTGCAGTGCAGAAGCTTTTTAATAAGATGAGATCCCAGTTGTAGATACTTTATGCTACTTCCCATGCTTCTGAGGTTTTGTTCATAAAGTCTTTTCCTTTAAAGACTTTAAAGACTCCAATGTCTTTGAGTTGTACCTAACTTATCTTCCAGTAAGTTTACTGTTTCTGTTTTAATATTTAGATCTTAAATCCACTTCAATTTTACTTTAATGCATGGAGATAGATAATGGGTCTAGTTTTAATCTTTGGCAGGTGGAAATCCAGTTTTCCCAACACCATTTACTTAATAGGCTATCTTTCCTCCAGTGAGGATGGTTGGCTTCTTTGTCAAAAATGAGGTGACTGAGTATGTCTGGAGTTATTTCTGCATCTTCTAATCTATTCCACTGATCCTCAGGTCTGTTTCTGTGACAGTACCATGTTTTTATCACAGTGGCTTCATAGTATAGTTTCAAGTTGGGGGTTGTGATATCCCCTGCCACATCTCTGTTGCTTAGAATTTTTTTTGCTATTCTAGGTCTCTTCTGATTCCAAATGAATTTTTGGATTGTTTTCTCTAGCTCTGTGAAATATACTGTTGGGATTTCAATCAGGAATGCACTGAATCTGCATAGAAGTTTTGGAAATATGGCCATTTTCACTATATTGGTTCTTCCTACCCAGGAACAAGGGATGTCTTTCCATTTTTTTATATCCTCTTCAATCTCTTTTTTTCAAAGTGCTGTAGTTTTCAATGTAGAGGTCTTTTGCTTCCTTCGTTAGATTGATTCCTAGATATTTCATTTTTTGGGATGCTATTGTTCCCTAATTTTTCTCTCAATTGTTTGTGTACAAGAAGGCTATTGATTTTTGAGTGTTGAATTTGTATCTATCTACTCTACTGAATCTGTCACTTAAGTCTAAAAGTCTTTTGGCAGAATTTTTTGTGTCTTCTATGTAGAGTATCATATTGTCAGCAAATAATGACAGTTTAACTTCTTATTTTCCTATCTTTATTGTTTTATTTTTTTCTCTTGTCTAATTAATGTGGCTAATGTTTCCAAAACTATGTTGAACAGGAGTGGTGATAGTGGACATCCTTTTGTTCCTGATTTTAGCATGAAGATTTTCAGTTTTTGACCATTTAATATGATGTTGGCTGTTGGTTTTTCATAGATGGCTTTCAGCAGGCTGAGATAAAGACCATCTATTCCAGTTATCTCTAGGTTTTTTTTTTATCATGAATTGGTGTTGGATTTTGTTGAATTCTTTTTCTGTATCTATTGAGATGATCATACGATTTTTGTCCTTGACTCTGTTAATAAAGTGTATTAATTTATTGATTTATATATGTTGAACCACCTCTGCATCCCTAGGATAAATTTGACTTGGTCAGGTTGTATGATCTTCTTGATGACATTCTGTATTCTGTTTGCCAATATCTTGTTGAGGATTTTTGCATCTGTGTTCATTAGGGAGATTGGCCTGTAGTTCTCTTTTTGGGTTGGGTCTTTCCCTGGTTTTGGAATCAAAGTAACACTTGCTTCCAGGAATGAATTTGGAAGTATTGCTTCCCTTTCAATTTCATTGAAAAGTTTAAAGAGTAGTGGCAATAGATCTTCCCTAAATGTCTTGTAGAATTCAGCAGTGAACCCATCAGGACCTGGGCTTTTCTTTGTTGGTAAATTTTTAATTACATTTTCTATTTCACTGATTTTAATTGGGTTGTTTGACTTTTTATATCTTCTTCATTCAACTTTGGTAGTTCATATGTATCTAGGAATCTGTCCATTTCTTCTGTGTTTTCCTTTTTTTTAGAATACAGGTTCTTAAAGTAGGTATTGATGATCCTATGGATTTCTGCTGGATCTGTTGTGGCTTCACATTTTTCGTTCTTAATTGCATGGATTTGAGCCTTTTCTTTCCTTTTATTGATAACGTTGGCTAAGGATTATCAATTTTATTTATTCTTTCAAAAACTAACTTTTTGATTCATTGATTTTTTTGTATCGGTCTTAGTCTCCATTGCATTGATTTCTGCTCTGATCTTTATTTGTTCCCTTTTATGGGCTTTGGGTTTGTCTTGCTCTTCTTTTTCTAGGAGCTTAAGGTTTAACATTAGGTTATTTATTTGAGCTTGCTCTGTTTTCCTAGTATGGGCATTCAATGCTATGAATTTCCCTCATAGAACTGCTTTCTTTGTGTCCCATAGATTCCTGTATGTTGTATTTCCATTATCGTTTAATTGTAGAAACTGTCTAATTTCTTCTTTAATTTCCTCTATGACCCATTGGTTGTTCAGAATTGTATTATTCAATTTCCATGTGTTTGTGGAATTCTTGCAGTTTCTTATGCTATTGATCTCCAGTTTAATTGCACAATGGTCTGATAATATACAGGGGATAAGTTCAATTCCTTAGCATTTACTTAAACATGTCCTATGAGCTAGCATGTGGTCTATTTTGGAGAATGGCCTGTGTGCAGCCAAAAAGAATGTATATTTTCATTTTGTGGGGTGGAACAGTCTGTAGACATCTATTAAGTCCATTTGTTCAAAAGCTTGGTTCACTTCTATTATTTCATTGTTGATTTTTTGTTGAGATGATCTGTCTATTTGTGACAGTGGGGTATTGAGGTCCCCTACTACAATGTATTAGTGCTTATTTGGTTTTTCATTTCTATTAATATTAATTTGTATACTTGGGGCCATTAGATTTGGTGCATATATATTTATGATTGTCATCTCTTCCTCTTGGATTATTCCCTTTACAAGGATGTAGTGGCCTTCTTTGTCTCTGTTAATTAATTTTGGTTTGAAATGTATTTTGTCTGCAAATAAGATGGCTACTCCCACTTTTTTCCAGGCTCCTGTTGCATGGAGAACAGTTTTCCATCCTTTTACTTTCAGTCTATGAATTTCTTTGTGAACTAAGTGGCTTTCTTCTATCAGCATTTTGTTGGATTTTGCTTCTTAATCCATTGTGCCAGTCTATTTCTTTTGATTGGAGAATTGAGGCTATTAACATTGATGGTTATAACTGATATGTATTGACTTATCGTTATCATGTTATTTTCCTGTTGTTGGGTCTTTTATTATTTTCCCCTTTCTCCCTTTAATTTCTTGCCTTGCCTGGTGGATTTGCTCTGTTAGGCCTTATGGAGTTGTGACCTTTGTTAGCTTTTTCCAGGATATTGTTTAGAATTGTTTGGAGTGCTGGCTTGGTATTCATGAAATTTCTTAGGTGTTCTTTGTCATGGAAGTATCTTATTTCCCTATCAATTTTGAAAGATAGTTTTGCAGGATACATCAGTCTAGGTTGGAGGTTGTTTTCTTTTGGGCTTGAAATACCTTACTCCAGGCTCTCCTTGACGTGAGGGTTTGTGTTGAAAAGTCTGCTGTGATTCTGATGGGCTTTCCTTTGTAGGTGATTTGTTTCTTTTCTCTAACTGCTTGTAGACTTTTGTTCTTCTGTTGGGTTTCTGGGGTCTTGATTATTATATGTCTAGGTGTAGTTTTTTTTGATCATGGCTAGTTGGCATCCTATATGCCTCACTTATCTGTACATCAAATTCTTTTGTTGTGTTTGGGAAGTTTTCTGTCATTAATTCTGTGAACAATTCTTTTATGTCATTTGTACTTTCTCCTGCTTTTTCATGAATGCCTATCAGTCATATCATTCTTCTTTGTGTCATCTAGGAGCTATTGGATTGATTTCTCATGGTCCCTTACTATTTTTAAGAGATCTCTCTTTTCATGGTCACTGACTGACATCCTGTCTTCTATATCTGATATTCTGTCTTCAGAATGGCTCAGTCTGCTGTATATGCTTTCAATAGAGTTTTTAATCTTCTAGATATCTGTTTGAATCTGTTTCATGGATTCTATTTCTTTCCTATGTTGGGCATTTAGGGTTTCCATTTCTTTCTTATGCTGGGCATTCATGGCTTCCATCATGGTACTGAATTCATCTTTTTTTTCTTATCTGTTTCTGTTTTAGAGTCTCTAATCATGTCTTTCATTCTCACCATCTCTGTGGTTATCTAGGAAATTATTTCTGTTTTGAATTTTTCTAGAGTCTCATTCATGTTTTGTTCCTTCCTATGCTAACAGTTCAGGGTGCCCAGGATCAGACGTTTCCACCTTGTTTCCCCCAGAATTTGCCTTTGGTGAGCTGAAATCTGGGTTTGTGACTTTCTTAAGTGTCTTCTCATTTGTATTTTTGTTGTTGGTACTGTTTTTGATTAAAATCCTGAAGAAATACTTTATTGCTAAAATATACTAATGGTCAACTGAGCATTAAGCAATTCACAGTCTTTTTGCTGGTGGAAATTGTCTCCATGTGATGGCTACTCACTGAAGATGGTGGCCATTGCTGAAGGTTGGGGCAGCTGGACAGTTTCTTAAAATATGTCAATAGTAAAGATTATAGCATCAATGGACTCTTCCTTTCATGAAAGACTCTCTGGGGCATGCAAATTGCTAGATAGTAATTTACCTAACATAGTAGCTCCTTCAAAATTAAAGTTAATCTTCTCACATTCTTTCACTGTTTAATCAATTAAGTTTACATAATATTCAAATCCATTGTTGGTCTTTTACAGGATATTTCCAAGAGTGATTCTATCTGAAGAAACTGCTCTATTTGTTTCTTCATAAGAGACAATTACTCATTCATTAAACTCATATCATGAAAGTGCAAAACTGAGTCACACCATCTGACTCCATTTCTAAGTCTAGTTTTCTTGCTATTTCTATCACACAGGCAGATACCACCTCCACTGAAGTCTTGAGCCCATCAAAATCATCCATGAGAATTGAAATCAGCTTCTTCCAAAGTGCTATTAATATTGATATTTTGATCTACTATGAATCACAAATATTCTTAATGGCATCTAGATTGGTGAATTCTTTCTGGAAGATTTTAAATTTTATTTGCCCAGATCCATCAGGGGAATTGGGATCTACAGCAGATGTATTCATATAAAATGTATTTCTTAAGCTAAGCCTGGAAAATTGAGATTACTTCTTGATCCATAGGCTGCAAAATGGATGCTGTGTTATCAGACATGAAAACAAAATTAATCTTATACATTTCCATCAGAGTTCTTGGGCCACGGGATGTATTTTCAATGAGTAGTAAAAGTTTTAACGGATTTTTTTTTTTCTGAACAGTAGTTCTCAATGGTGCACTTAAAATATTCAGTAAACCATTTTGTAAACAGATATGCTATTTTTTTAGGCTTTCTTGACCCATTTGTAAGACACAGGAAGTATAGATTGTTTAGAGCCCTAGGATTTTTAGAATGAAATGGCCATTGGCTTTAAGTTCACCAGCTATGTTAGACTTCTTTTAAATTTTATTTATTGATTTTTTTTGGTACTGGGAATCGAACTCAGGTCCTTGCTCTTGCGCAGCAGGTGGCGAAACCACTGAGCTAAATCACCGGCCCTATGTTAGACTCTTAACAAGAAAGCCTTTTGATCACATACAAAGGAAAGCCCATCAGAATCACAGCAGACTTCTCAACACAAACCATCAAGGCAAGAAGAGTTTGGAGTGACATATTCCAAGCTCTAAAAGAAAACTGCCTCCAAGCCAGATTGATGTACCCTGCAAAACTATCTTTCAAAAGTGATGGAGAAATAAGATACTTTCATGACAAAGAGCACCTTAGAAACTTCATGAATACCAAAGCAGCACTCCAAAGAATTTTACACAATATCCTAGGAATAGACATTGAGGATCACAACCCCAGGAAGCAAAGCAGAATGAACCCATCTGGTATGACAAGAAATTAAATGTAAAGGGGGAGAACCCAACAAAAAGAAAAAGTCATGGCTCTGACAAGTCAATACGTTTCAGTTATAATCATCAACGTTAATGATCTCAATTCACCAATCAAAAGAAATAGACTGGCAGAATGGGTCAAGAAGCAAAATCCAACAATATGCTGCATACAAGAAACACACTTAATTCAAAAGGAAACTCATAGACTGAAAGTTAAAGGGTAGAAAACAATACTCCATGTGACAGGAACCTGAAAAAAAGCAGGAGTAGCTATCCTCTTGGCAGATAAAGTAGATTTCAAACCAACACTGATTAAGGGAGACAAGGAAGGACACTACATCCTTGTAAAGGGAACAATACAAGAGGAAGAGATGACAATCATAAATATCTATGCACCAAACACTAGTGCACCCAACTATATAAAACAAATACTAACGGACATGAAAAGTCATATATTCACTAATACAATTGTAGTGGGGGACCTCAACACCCCACTGTCACAAATAGATAGATCAACTAGACAAAAAATAAGTAATGAAATACTAGAACTCAAACTCTTGAACAAATGAACTTAACAGATGTTTCCAGAGTCTTCCATCACACAAAATCAGAATACATATTCTTCTCAGCTGCACATGGGTCATTCTCCAAAATAGACCACATGCTCACACATAGAACATGCTTGTTTAAGTAAGTGCAAAGGAATTGAAGTTATCCCCTGTATATTATCAGACCATAGTGCCATGAAATTGGAGATCCATAGCAAAAGAAACTGGAAAAGTTTCATAAACACGTGGAAATTGAACAACACACTTCTGAATAACCAATGGGTCACAGAGGAAATTAAAGAAGAAATCAGACAGTTCCTTCAATTAAATGACAATGACAATACAACATATAGGAATCTATAGGACACAATGAAAGCAGTCTTACGAGGGAAATTCATAGCAGTGAATACGCATATTAGGAAAACAAAATGAGCCCAATTAAACAACCTGATGCTGAACCTCAAGCTTCTAGAAAAAGAAGAACAGGACAATCCCAAAGCTCATACAAGGGAGTAAATTATAAATATCAGAGGAGAAATCAATGTAATGCAGACTAAGAGAAAGATACAAAAAAACAATGAAGCCAAGAGTTGGTTCTTCGAAAGAACTTCAAAAATTGACAAAGCTTTAGCCAACCTTGTCAGAAAAAGGAAAGAAAAGGCCCAAATCCATGCAATTAGGAGTGAAAAGGATGAAATTACAACAGATCCAGCAGAAATCCAGAGGATCATCAATACCTACTTCCAGAACCTATACGCCAATAAGATGGACAACACAGAAGAAATGGACAGATTCCTAGATAAGTATGAACTGCCAAAGTTGAATGAAGAAGACCTAAAAATTCTGAACAATCCAATATCAAACAATGAAATTGAAAATGTAATTAAAAACTTATCAACTAAGAAAAGCCTGGGCCCTGATGACTTCACTGCTGAATTCTACAAGACATTTAGAGAGGAACTGCTGCCACTACTGTTTAAACTCTTCAATGAAATTGAAAGGGAAGCAATACTCCCAAATTCATTCCTGGAAGCAAGCATCATCTTGATCCCCAAAGCAGAGATAGACCCAACTGAAAAAGAGAACTATAGGCCAATCTCACTAATGAACATAGATGCAAAAAATCCTTAATAAGATAATGGCAAACAGAATGCAGAAGATCATCAAGAAGATCATACACCCTGATCAAGTGGGATTCATCCCAGGGATGCAGGGATGGTTCAATATATGAAAATCAATGTAATACACTATATCAATAGAGCCAAGGACAAAAACCATATGATTATCTCCATAGACACAGAAAAAGCATTTGACAAAATCCAACATGCATTTATGATAAAAACCCTACAAAAATTGGAATAGATGGTCTCTATCTCAAACTGATAGAAGCCATCTATGAAGAACCAACAGCCAATATCATACTAAATGGTCAAAAACTGAAATCCTTCACACTAAAATCAGGAACAAGACAAAGATGTCCACTATCACCACTTTTGTTCAATATAGTTCTGGAAACATTAGCCACGGCAATTAGACAATAGAAAGAAATAAAAGGAATAAAGATAGGTAATGAAGAAGTCAAATTGTCATTATTTGCAGATGACATGATACTCTATATAGAAGACCCCAAGAACTCCACCAAAAGTCTTCTAGACTTAATAACCAAATTCAGTCAAGTAGCTAGTTACAAGGTCAACATACAAAAATCAATAGCTTTCCTCTACACCAATGACAGACTCACTGAGAGAGAAATAGGGCAAATAATTCCTTTCACAATAGCATCCCAAAAACTGAAATACCTAGGAATCATCCTAATGAAAGAAATCAAAGACCTCTTCTCTGAAAACTATGGCACTCTGAAAAGAGAGATTGAAGATGATATCAGAAAATGGACAGACATCCCCTGCTCCTGGGTAGGAAGGATTAATAGAGTGAAAATGGCCATACTTCCAAAACTGCTATGTAGATTTAATGCAGTTCCAATTGAGATCCCAGCAGCATACTTCATAGACCTTGAGAAAACAATCCAAAAATTCATTTGGAACAAGAAGAGACCCAGAATAGCAAAAGCAATTCTAGGTAACAGAGACATGGCAGCAGGTATCACAATCCCCAACCTTCAACTATACTACAAAGCTACTATGATGAAAACAGCATGGTACTGGCAAAGAAACAGACTTGAGGACCAGTGGAACAGATTAGAAGATGCAGAAACGACTCCAGACACACTCAGCCACCTCATCTTTGACAAAGGAGCCAAACACCCTCACTGGTGGAAAGAAAGCCTGTTTAATAAATGGTGCTGGAAAAATTGGGTTTCAACTTGCCAAAGTTTAAAACTAGAGCTATATCTCTCGCTATGCACTAAACTAAAATCGAAATGGATTAAAGATCTAAATATTAAAATAGAAACACTGAACTGGCTGGAACAGAGGTTAGGTAGAACTCTTGAAGACATTGGTGTAGGAAAAGATTTTATGAACAAAACCTCAGTTGCCCTTGAATGAGCACAAACAATCAACATGTGGCATTTCTTCTTACTAGAAAGCTCTGCACAGCAAGAGAAACCACCAACAGTATGAGGAGAAAACCCACAACGTGGGAAAAAATCTTCACCAGCTATGCCTCAGTCAAAAGTCTACTATCTAGAATCTATAAAGAACTTAAAATCATACCTCCCAAATTTAAAAACCCAATCCAAAAATGGGGATCTGGAATGAACAGACATTTCTCATAGAAGTACAAATAGCAAATAAACGTTTGAAAACATGTTTAACATCACTGGTCATTCAAGAAATGCAAATGAAAACAGTGCTGAGATTTCACGTCACCCCAGAAAGCATGGCTACTATCATAAAACTAACCAATAACAAATGCTGGTGGGGCTGTGGGTAAAGAGGAACCCTGCTCCACTGCTGATGGGAGTGTAGACTGGTGCCACCACTGTGGAAATCAGTATGGAGATACCTCAAAGAACTAGGACTGGAAGTCCCATTTGACCCAGTTATTCTCCTGATGGGTATCTTCCCCCAGTGATATATGTGTACCCATGTTCATAGCAGCACAATTTTTAATAGCTAAAACTTGGAAGCAGCCCAATTCCCCATCAACTGGAGACTGGATAAAGAAAATGTGTTTTTTTTTTTATAAAACGAAGTACTACTCAGCCATAAAAAATGATAAATTAGAGACATTTATAGCTAAATGGATGCACATTGAAGCCATACTCCTAAGTGAAATAAATAGGACACACGTGTAAATACCGAATAGTTTCTCTGGTGTGAGAAACTGAAAGTGTAAATAAGGACTAAAAGATATAACAGGTAATGTGAAATACGAAGAAAAGGGGCAAAGTGGGGAGGGGAATTGGGAAGGGTGGGGGAAAAGAAAGAAGGGAATGGAATTAATATGAGAAAATGAAAACAAAGTCTGCAAATAGGGAGGGATGGAAGTGTCGAAGCGAGGGCAAGGGAATGGGGAAAAAGTTTCTGATCACAGATTGCTGTAGTAAATATAATACAAAAATTAAAAGACTGGTATTGCTAAAATAGGGCATGGAAACACAAAATAAGTACATACTATTGGGAAAATAGACTTGCTTGACCTAAGATTGTTACAAACTTTTAATTTGTAAAAAAAAATGCAATATCTGTAAAGCTCAACACAGAGAAGACCAGTAAAATTAGGTATGCTTATATGGGCATTTTAAGGTTGGTAAGTTGCTCCTCAGCAGTTAGGCTTTTAAAAAAATACATCTAGTACTTGAGTAGATACAATTTCATCTAGAAGGTGTTTGTGAGTAGAGTATTGTCAACACATAAATTTCTCTGGAAACATCAAGAACCATATGAAAAGTCCTAAACAGTCAACACAATGGACCTGAGAGGACAACTTCTTATTTGTTATCGTGGCAAGTTTTTCCTTACCATATTTTATTTGGTCTTTAAGAAGCATGTATGATTTAATATTTAAACAAAATTTTCTGACTTGCCCATCAAAAGCTAACATTTCAGCATTTCAGCAACATTTCATCATTTCAGCAACTCTCATTTGGAAAAGTACTAGTAACTGCTCAGTATTTATGAAACTGCTCAGGCCTTGGCCATCAGGGTCTCTAGCTAACCGTGTAAGCCTGTTCTGTGTATGCCTCAAGCCCTTCTGCCTGGCTGGCCAACAGGTTTTCCATGCTTGATGAGAGTTAAGATTTCAAGAACACAATAGAAAAGTGAAGCATAATTTTAATCTGAATAGGGATCAGATTTTATATTACCCCTTTGTTTATATGCCCTTTACTCCAAAAAGTTCTCCCTTAACTATCTTCACTGTTATACCTTGGCAGACACATACATCACTCATTTCACCATCACCACAACTCTAGGACTTTATTAATGTCTCTATTTTATAGGTGATAAAATTAGGTTTCAAGTATTCAAGAATTCTCTGCTCTAAGTCTCAGCTCAGATATCCCGTCTTCCTTGAACATTTCCTCATGGCTTGTCTTCCATATGTGCTGGTCAAAGATCTGTGAACTCATTTATTGAAGACTGATCAGATCCCCAATCACCTGACCAAGGGTACAGGTGGATGGATTAAAACAGATAAGATCTTAATGCATAAGTGGCGGGCCCAGGATGGTCAAAGCTCTTATCTGGCTAAGACACCATCTCTTGGAGCTTGCCACTGTTTATCGATCATGAAGCTTCCAGAAGGGGTAAGGGGCAATGCAGGGAACAGTGAGGTGGAGAGCACTGATGTGAGCAGGGTCCTAGCAACAACAAGGGAACAAGATATTCTAGTAGGAACAGATCATTGATTAATGGGAAATTCATTTCTTCCCATGGATTAATTTTGGCCTCTATAGGAGTTTTTTGTATGAGTCATGCTGCCCTTAGCTGCGCTATTGTCTTGCCATCCATGATGTTACAGTTTCACAGATCATTGAGACCTCTGCTATAGCCAGTGGTGCAGGGAGCTGTTCCTTTCCCACACACCAACTGCTGGCTCTTCAAGCAAGCCATAGTGGTCTAATAGGCAGACTCAGACCTTTAATACGAAAAGCTAATTTATGAATTTGTAGCTTTGTCAGAGTGGTCTCCATCACTCTTTCACTCAACAAATGCCTTAGTCTTAGACTTTCAGGTAGCTAGGACCTCACTCAAGTAAGTGAAGTTTCAATCTCAAATAGTGGGTACAATCCAAATTCAACCATTTTCCATGGTATTGCTCTTTTAGAAAGAAAAGGTCACTACTAACTAATAACAGGGCTTGGGTAGTTTGGGGCTGTCATCAGAAAATTTCTGAAAACTAAACACAGTAGTTGTCTGAAGACAGTTTTGCCTACATAATCACAGTTTTGAATCACTTTGTTACTCTTGGGGCCATTTGAAAGGAGCATGTTTTTTTGTAGGAAGCTGGCTGTTCTGATCACTTCAGGTAAGCATTCACTATATCTTAGGTTCAATCCCTTGTCCTGGATGTTGTGGGACATGCAAAGATAAGCCAAACTTAGGCTGGCTTTCCTAGAAGACAGGAACTATGTATTAAAAATACCAGGTTTGCACTAGATAATTGCAATACAGATGCCATGAGAGATGAAGAGTGGTAGGAGTTCCCTGGATACATTTAAGATGGAGAACATGGAGGGTGCATAGGCAGTGAAAATAGACCCCAAGGGGAGATGTGTTCTGGAGACACCACAGCAGCCATGAGGGAATAAGAAGCGGTCAGCATTGTTCCCTCATCCAGGAGCAAAGGAATCCCTAGATCCCCAAGACTCACTCTCCACCTGTACAGTGTGAAGAATACCAAACACTGGGGGTGGGGAAATACAGTGACAGGTTGTTGTTTTCCCACAGATTCCTCCAAAAGTGACTAGTCAATTACAATGTTTATAGGAAAAATATGTCAGTTTTAGTGTTGGGCTGAGAATTATTGAGATTCAAGAAAATAAGTGCTTGATTCATTAAAAGGAATTTCTTTTCATCTCAGGTGACCAATTAGCCTTTCTGATGATGGAGCAGTTATAGAAAATTGAATTCAGTGTCCTTTATTTTCTTGTTGTTTGTTTTTCAGTTTGTAAAAAGTTTGCCCTAAGGTAAGAAACATCTGTTTAGTGAGACTGGGAAAAACACTTTTATTTTTTTTACGTTTAATGAGCTCCTGATTCTTGTTGCAAAATAGTGAACTGGGATATGAAGAAGGTGAGGTAAAGAAAAAGGGTTAGAAAACTTGTGCTTTACTGTATTCTCGTGATGAATGTATATGATGTCTCTGTATACTGGTCATGGGTATGTGTCATACAATGGAAAAGTTACATGTGGCCATCAGAAGGCAATTAAATTCCAGTTTTACAAGAGGAAGCCACATTGTCTATTTTCTCCTTTTAAATGGCACAACGTAATTGGTTGAAGGTATACAGTTGCTGCTCTGTTCCATTTAATCTTCATAGAGGAGATGTGTTGGAGGTAAGTTTTAAAGGAGACTGGGTCAGGCTCTGGGTTGAAAGGAACCTGGAAGAAAATGCATAGGAATAAAGCCAGAGAGCTCCACTCAATCCTGTGACATTTAGTAATGCATTGTACTTGTCAGTGTCTTGGGTTTGCCTGAGAGGAGAGAGTAATGTGCAAGGTATGATAAAAAAATATGGTGCATATATAAACTTGTAAATTATTATAGTAAAAGACACACATGACCATTAATCTCCCTTAAAATACTTCAGTTCACTTCATACACATACATTTTACCATTCTTACCATTTTCTAAAGCAGTTCTGGAAATCTCTTTTTGTATCTTTTATTATATTCCTCCTGGCTGACTTGATGTCCTGAAGCAATTCAAAATATTTACCTTTCATGGTCATTTTGACTTTGGGAAAGAGTGAGAAGTTTCATGGTGCCAGATCCAGTAAATAAGGTGGATGAGGGCACACTGCAGTGTTTTTATTAGTTTGTTTCTGTTAGATGGCACTTGGTAGCAGTATTCATTGTATTCTCAATCACACCTTGTAAAGACACTTCCAAAAGAAGACTGCCAGAAATGTTTCAGAGAGTGACAAGAATAATGGTCTAAGTGTGCTTGAAGCAAGGGGGAATATTTTGAGGGGGTTAGTGACAATGTGTCTTTTTAAAATTTTTAAAAATTTAAACATTCACTATATATTCTGATCACACCATATATTCCAAATGGCTCACAAATCAGAAGTCTCCAAAGTGCCAGGGACCATCTGAATCTTCTGGGATCCTGCAGTTGACATTGGCTGAACACCTCTACCATGTGCAAAGCATTGCACTTTAGGCTGTGATGGAACAGTGAATGGAAGGAACATGGCTGTTCTCCTTGGGGAGTGCACACAAATTTCTGTGCATGAGATCCTGAATAGGATGACTTTAGGATTAGGATGAAAATGAAAGTCATTCTAAATGGGAAGACTGGAAGATTTTGGACAGAGAAATTGTCTCTGAATATCTAGATTATTAAGGGATGTTCTGATATGTGGAATTACCATATTTACAAAAAGTTGTACAAATGCACGTAGGTGAGCATTTTCAGAGATTCTGGGAGCTTGTATCTTATTTGTCAGCAAGTCTTTTGCAATTAATGTGAAAAATAGTATTTTTGCTGTTCTCTCTTTCCCATTCCTCCCCATACAACCATTATTTCTCAATTTATTTGCAAATATGGGCATTACAAACTGAGATTTTTCTACCCAACAAAAAGTTTATAAACATGTTTTCTCCAGATTGTTTCATTATCATTGCCTGGACGTCTAATAGCAACATTCCCACAGGGAACATGGTAACAAGAGAGCAATGTAAAATGTCTCTCCTTTTTTTTCCCCCAGTACCATAAAGTGGAAAACATGGACCAAATATGAACAGCTTTGTTTTCTGGATAGGTGACTTTACAACAGCAGTACTTAGATTTCAGTTTACAAATAATAGGATGATTGTTAAGAATGCAAATAGAGCACCCGGAAGAAAGCTCCCCTGCCTCCATCCCAGGCTCCTAGGGCAGAGAAACTCAGCCAGTTCCAGCACTCGGAAGGAAGCTCCCCGGCTCCATCCCAGGCTCCTAGGGCAGAGAAGGTGAGCCGTGTGGGCGCCAGAAGCACCCCCTCCCGTGGAAATGAGAAGACATGAAAATAAGTCTCAAAAACAGACTTCTGGATCACCTACAGCAACCCCAAAGGGAAACGAAATGGAACAATCTGATACTCAACCACCTGGACTCTGAACTGGCAACAAAAGAGGATCTGGGAAAAATGAAATCAGAAATAATTACTCAGATAACAGCAAAGATTTTGCTCATGGTGCAAGACATGATTAATAAATCTAGAGAGGACACAGATAAAAAAATAGAAGATCTGAGGAACATGATGGAATCCCAACATAGGAAACAAATGGAATCCATAAAACAGATACAAACGATTTCCAAGAGATTAAAAACTCCATTGAAAGTCTGTGAGGCAGAATGAACCAATGTGAGGATAGAATTTCAGATATAGAAGAAAAGATTGCAATTAGTGACTAAGAAAAGAAAAATTGCTTTAAAATTGTAAAGGAACACAGAAAATCAATCAAGCAGCTGCTAGATGATGCAAAGAAGAATAACATAAGACTGATTGGAGTCAATGAAGAAAGAGGAGAGAGTGCAGATGACATAAAAAAACTCTTTACAGAAGTGATGGCAAAAAACTTCCCAAGGAGGGGAAAAGAACTTGACATACAGATAAGTGAGGCATATAGGACTCCAAATAGCCTTGATCAAAAAAAATCTACACATAGGCATATAATTGTTAAGATTCCAGAAATACAACAGAAGAACAAAGTTCTACAAGCAGTCAGAGAAAAGAAACAAATCACATACAAAGGAAAGCCCATCAGAATCACAGCAGACTTCTCAACACAAACCATCAAGGCAAGAAGAGCTTGGAGTGAAATATTACAAGCCCTAAAAGAAAACAGCCTCCAACCCAGATTGATGTACCCTGCAAAACTATCTTTCAAAATTGATGGAGAAATAAGATATTTTCATGACAAAGAGCACCTTAGGAACTTCATGAATACCAACCCAGCACTCCAAAAAATTTTAGACAATACCCTAGGAAAAGACAATGAGTATCACAACCCCAGGAAACCCAGCAGAATGAATCCATTGGGCGTGACAAATTAAAGGCAAAGGGGGAGAATCCAAGAAAAAGAAAAAGTCATGACAAGGCTTTTAAAACTTGTAACTTCATCTCCCTAATGAGGGTATAATTCAATCTTGTTATTGTACTGATTAGTATTTTTCTGATTCTAGAGTTGCACACCATTCCTTGTGCTATACTGGCTATTTATCATCTTCTTATGTCTACATTGTAATTGGGTTGTCTATTAATGAGCTCTAAGAATTCTTTATATATTCTGGTCATAGATTATATGTATTGTAAATATGGTCTGTTTAAGGACTACTTTTCATTTTAAAGATGTCATTTAAAGTTCTAAATTTTGATGGAATCCCATTTATCAATTCTTTTCTTTTATACATCATATTTTTTGTATCCTAGGTAGTTCTTGCCTACCCTGGATTCATAAATATTTTCCCTTATAATTTCTTCTTAAAGTTTTATACTTTTAGGCTTTCTTATTTAGGTTCATAGATCCCTTCAAGTTATTTTCATGTATGGAAGAAAAGGGTTGAGGTTAATTTTTTATATACAGATACCAGGTGTTCTAGTGCCGTTTGCTGAAAACACTATCTCTTCCTTGGCTCTTGAATTGAGTTTATATTCTGTAAAATGCTAATGTTAAATAATCTTTCAAAACTCAGTGGACCATATATGTGTGGTTCTATTTCTAGATTCTCTGTTTTATTCAAGTGATCTATATGTCTTTCCTTACACCACCATTGCCTTGATTACTGTAGCTTTAGAAGAAGTCTTAAAATTAGGTACTAAACGTCTTCCAACACTGTTGTTGTTTTTGTTTTTAACTTTTCTAGGTCCTTTGTACTCCTACATAACTTTTAAATTTCAATATCCAATTCTTCATTTATAGCATGTGTACATAGACCTGAATTTTTATATATACCTTGTGTTTTCTAATCCTGCTAAATTCAAGTACAAGTTCTAGGGGCTCCTAGAGATTTCTTAGTATTTTATCTGTAGAAGATCATTTCATCTACATATAAAGATTTTGCTTCTGCCATGCCAATACTAACCTAGTTGTGTCATTTTATTGCCAGAGTATTTTGGTGGGGACTAGGTTTCAAAGTTTAATGGACAGATTAAGAGTAAGCATATCTGCCCTTGTTCCCCACCTTAAGGAGAAAGCATTGTATCTTCTCCATTCATATAGGGCATTCTCAGTGGAACTATGGAGTACATGTCTTTAGTCTGTTGAGAAGGTTCTGTTCTACTTCTAGGCTCCTGAGAGCTTTCACCATGAACAGTTGTAGAATTTAGTCCAATACTTTTTCTCCAACTAGTGACAGGATCATATGGCTTTTTCCTTTCCTCTGTTTAAATGATGACTTTTGGGAGTGGATCTTCCAATGCTGAACCAACACAGCCATCCCTATAACAAAACCACTTTCTACATCCTGCCAGATCAGACTTCTAATAGTTTGTCTTGTTAAACAAATTTCTATGTTCATACTTTTTTCTTCTATTATCTTTATCCAGTTTTAGGATTAGCACAATGTTGAGTTCCTTAAATGAGGGGAGAATTGTTCCTTCTTTTTTCTGCTTTAATTGTTTGATATAATTTATCAGTTAAAATGTTTATGAGCCTGCTGTTGTCATATAGGTAGGTTTTCAAGCTAGGAATATACTTTCTTTAATAGTTGCTATTCAAATTTTATATTTTCTCCAGCATTAGTTTCATTAATTTGTCTTCCAAGGTACTTCTTAGAAGTTGTCAAATTTATTTCAAAACAGATTTTTGAAATATGCTTTCTATATCCTTTTAAATTCTGTAAAATCTGTGGTAATGTCTCCTAGATCTTAATATTGTAATTTAAAAAATGTATAACTGATATTGTGTAACAGGAAGAAAAGGTCTAAAAGAGCAGGGGAATTGTGAGGGGTAGGGGAAGGGAAAATGGAAACAAGGTCTTTGCAAATAGGGAAGGGTGGAGGGGGTGAGGGAGGGCAAGAAAAGGGGAAAAAACAGAACCAAGAGACTCATGTAATGGTACAAGATCCCAACGATGAATGTAACTATATTTTATACCAAAAATGTACCAATAAACTTAATGGGGGAAAAAAAAAGACATGGCAGATTAGGGACTGGAATCCAAGTCTGTCTGCCTATAGATCCCCCCCCCACACACACAAAAAGAGTGCAAATAGCTGTAATTCAGTACTCTGGGAGGCTAAGGCAGGAGAATCACAAGTTTGAGTCCAACCTGGGTAACTTAATGAGAACCTGTCTCAAAATAAAAAAGAGTTGGGATGTAGTTCAGTGAGAAGGCTCTAGGTTCAATCATCAGTACTGGGGGAAACAAAAAGAACAACACAAGCCTAATGGCTAGCCAACAGAAATTATTTGCATTCTAAATTAGTGCTGTGTACATTTGGAAATTCTTTCAAACCCAATAACTCAGATAGTTCACCAAAACTTCATCTGATACTGAAGCTTGGTAATCTCACAAGAGGCCCAGGTTCTCTGTCCTTCTACCCCTCATTATGTCAGGCTTTCATCTGAAAGGGTTTCCCTTGTGGCCACTGATGGCGCTGCTCCCTGCAGTGTACCTTTCTACCATGCCCAGGAGGGGCACAGACAGCTCTCCTTGTGCACCTTTGTCTTTCTTTCAGAAGGAAAACCTTTCCCAGAAACTCCCTGCTTCTTGCAGAGTTGTCTTGAATGAGGTGTGATTAAAAAAAATACAGTGGATGTTTAATTTTTTAAAAAAATCATTACAGTAAAGGACACATTGTCATTAATCTCCCTCAAAATACTCCTTCTCACTGTGAACACACGTATCCCATCATTCTTGCTACATCCTGAAGCAGTTCCGGAAGTCCTCTTTTGAGTGTCATTAGTTGCCCTATTGGGGCTGCCTCCATGACCTGAATTGATTCAAAACATTTACCTTTCATGGTCATTTTTACTTTGAGGAAGTGCCGGAAGTTGCATGGTGCCAGATTTGGTGAATAATGGAGATGAGGATACACTGTAATGTTTTTATGAGCCTGGTTTCCCCTGGATGGCACTTAGCAGAAGCTTTTGCTGTATTTGATCATACCTCATGAAGACACTTCCAAAAGAGGGCTTCTAGAACTGCTTCAGAAAGTGGCAAAAATTATGGGGAAAATGTATTTGAAGCAAGGGAGAGTTTTGTGAGTGTGATTAATGGCAATGTGTCTTTCACTGTAATATTTTAAAATATAAATATTCATTGTATACATGCATATGTTTTTGGCTGTAACTGTGTCATGGTTGCCTCTAGCTGAGAACAGTTGGGAAGAGTTCCCCAGAGATGGGAAGAGTTTTCCAGAAAAATAGAACCTACTGGTAGGGTGGATTTATATATAGATGGTCCCATTTATAATGGTTTAATTTATGATGTTTTTGTTTTACTTTAGAGTTTATTTTGGTTGTTGGCTGATTTCAGTTCCTTGTGGTTATGGGAATGACATCCTATTTTCTTGCTGGATGCCACATGAGGTTCTACTCCTACAGGCCACTCACATTCCTTCTTACAAGGTTCTGTCTATCATCAAAACATCAACAAGGTGTCAAGTGCTTCTCAAACTTTAACTCTGACTTCTTTTCTGCCCTCAGTTGGAAAAAAAATGTTTTTCAGTGGCCCATGTGGGCTGGGGGTGTAGCTCAGTGGCACAGCACCTGCCTAGCGAGCACAAGGCCCTTAGTTTGATTCCTGATACCAAAAAAAAAAAAAAAAAAAGACCCATGTGCTTACTCTGGGCCCCTGCACACAGTCCAGGATAATCTATTTTAAGATTAAGTATATCTTACAACATGAACATGGACATGGTATGTTATCTTTGGCACAAGTTCTAGAAATTAGGCTAGGACTGTTTGGGGTGGTCTGTTTTAGAAATTCTGCCTATATTGCCACCCATCTAAATCCTCCTAGAGCATACCTTTCCTCCTGGCTCATCCATCCTGCAATCTTGTTATTGTTTGGTGTGGCAGTTTGATGGTGTCAATCTGATTGGCTTTGGGATCCATCCAGAGAGTTGGTGGGGCACATTTCTCTGTGTGTGTGTAGTGAGTCATGGAGGTATGACTTTGGGGGTATGTGTGTCCTGTCACCCCTTCCTCTATGGCACACTTCCCCTGCTCTGCTTCCTGGCTGCCATGAACTAAGCATCTTTGCTCTGCTATGCCCTTCCACCATGAGATTTCTGCTTTGGAGCCAGCTGACCATGGATGGAATCCTCTTGAAACCATGAGCCAAATTGAACTCCTTCTCCTTTAAATTGTAGGGGTCAGCTTATTGGGTCCCAGCAATGGGAAGGTGACTAATACACTTGATATTTAGCAAGCCTCCAGTGAAGTGGCACCTATGCTTTTATTAAACCTCTATGTGGGTATAATTTATATACCATATTAGGCAGACACCAGAGCAAGAATAATGGTAGCTTCACTTGTATGCTCTGGCCTTGGATATGGAAAAACCACAGGCTTGCCTGACCTGGAGGGCAGAAGGCATCAGGTATTCAAGAACAGGAATTTTAGTTAGACAAAAAGTGATGAACAGTAAGAGGAGATATTTCAGTCCACGTGAGTGATGGTGACAGGCACTACTGGGTTCAGAGGCTGTTATGAATGAAAAGGATGTCAGAATGGATGACTTTGGGGAATCTCTCAATGACCATTCCAATCATGCTAGGAAGTAGGTAGCTGCCTATTTCTGTTCCCTAAATTCATTTCTACTTTTCCCAAAAGCTCAACTTCATTCAGGATGATCTTAATTTATTCTTCTGGAGCAATACATACCTTACAGTTACTCAGAGCATTTTTCAGAAGTTATCAGCCCAGTATTGTTTTAGTCTGATTTCTAATCTTTGAAATGGGAAAAATTTAAATTTTAAAAATCAAAGCACAATGCACATCAAATCAAAGCACAAAAAAATCATACTGGTAATGGGAGAGTCTGGGGTAATCCAAAAACAAAACAAAAAAATACTACAGCTCTGAGACAGAAACTATAAATGAGCTTTCATGGCCACTATGTTACTGTGATTTTACAGTGGACACTGAGGTACATGGCCTAGTTCTCTTGTCATACTGGAGGTACCCATTCTTCAGGTGCCAGGAGTATTGGCAGCTGATGGCTCTCAGCTAAGTGTCTCTCAGGGAATTAATCTTAGCTGAAGAGCATTATCTAATCCAAGATCATGCTGCCTCCTGGGAACCCCTCATCCAATGACTGCTAAATGCTGAGATATAAAGGGCAGGCAGCCTTGCCTTAAGTAGAATAAGAATAAAAGGCTGCATACGCTCCATTTCCCAAGCGATTGGTTTAGGCCTTTGATAGGACTGCTTTATAATTCAGCACCTCCTCTGTCCAATCCTGCTCCACTACCTCCTTAGAGGCACTAATCCTGAATGATCCTCTCAGGCTGGCAACAGAGCCTGCAAGTTTCACCAACTGTAAGGACAGATTGTTTGCCAGAGGACTTCAAAGTAGGTGTGTCTCTTTGTGTGCCCAGTGCACATGTGTTTTTGAGTTGAATTCAAGGAGGAACGAATTCGAACAGTTTAAAATATAATTGAAAAGTACATTTTTGGGGGAGACTTTAAACACTTCAGTGTTTTTCTAAAATGTCTCCATTTCACCCCCCAAGAGAGTTCAAAAGCAAGTGATAGGAAAGTGAAAGTTTCAGAGAGGCCACAAATGTGTCCAATTATCTTCTTCAACAATGCACTAAATGCATCAGGATTTGGGCACAACTGAAATGAGGGGTAAATTGTCAGCCATACACAGCTATTCAGAATACGGCATTTATGAAATAATGGTGGTATTTCAAAGTTTCATTAATAATAATCAGGAATTGTCCACCACCTTTCAAAAAGTAATTCAAGGAAATTATTCTCTCAAATTCATCTCTTGTGAAGTGATGGTGGGGGTGGGGATGGGAATGTAGCCTGCAGAGGTGGCCTTGACCTTGCTCCTGGTGACCTGGTGGGCCCTACTGTGGAGCAGAGGTGTGTGCCCAAATCCCTGACCTCCACTCAGGACTGTCTAAAGTGTTAAATGTGACTGGAACTGACATCTGATGTTCAGTGTTTGCAAACTTTGAAAGAGAAAAACAGTACTTAAGAACAGAATGAATTAAATCAGTCCAGATATTAAGATATATATGAGATTCACATATATACAATATCCATTTCATGCCTTAAAGTACAATTCTATAGATATTTTCTAGGTCTTGTAATATCCTTGGTTTTCATGGAAATTGAGATAAGTTAGAAAATAGCAATTCTCAGTCCAACCTTAAACAGGACACAAGGTGCTCTTTGATGTAGTGTAAAATCAAGAAGGCCAGTTGTGGGTTAGAGGGAGTAGAAGATTCTGGTTTCCAGTGATGTACACCTTGGGCAACAGTTTGGCTTTAAGTTTCTTTAAACTGTAAAATACAAAGAAAGAGGGAATTACTATGGGTTAAAAAATAATTCTTTGGAGTGATAAATGCTACTTAAGTTGCTTTTTTATTGGTCATCAAATTTATTATTTTTTTCAGTTTTTATTTTTTATCAGTATAGGTTTGCAGTGCAGAATGATTACATCCCTCATGGGGAGTTGATCCATGTACATAACACATCTAATTTATTTTTCTTAACTCCTTCCCCTCCACTCCCCCTCATCTCTTGGCCCTCTTCCCTTTTTCAAAACATCTATCTCCATTTTTCTCTAATATCTCTTTTATTTTGCTCTTTGTTTATATTTGAATTTCTCATATAAGAGAATCCATGCAATATTTAAGCTTGTGTGTCTGATTTATTTCACTTAATATTATAGTCTCAAGGTACATTCATTTTCCTACAAATGCCTCAAGTTTATCCTGGATTGAATCTAGGGATTGCTGAACTACATACCCAGTCCTTTTTATTTTGAGACAAGGTCTTGCTAAGGTTCTCAGGCTAGCCTCAAACATGTGATCCTCTGGCTTCAGCCTGCCAAGTACCTAGTACTACAGGCATGTGCCACTGCACCCAGATTAAATTGCTACATTCTAAACAAACACTGGAAGCAAGTAAGGATATAGAATAATTCAATGCATTTAAAGCAAGTACATCCTCAGTACTTATTCTCTAAGCATAAAGTATGATGAAAGGTGATGGTTCAGGGATAGGCTTATCCTCCCTTCTAAGACCACATAGGTCCGCTCATTCTTGAATGTCTAAAGTGAAAAGATACTGGATTGAATATTGATTAATACAGTGTGGGTATTCCACACATTGCAGGAGTTGGGGGGCCTGCCCCTTTTGGTTCTCTGTGGACAATTCTTTGCTGAACTCTCTGTAACCTCACTAGGTCAGTCAGAAAGTCAGTGGGTTCTTGATTTGTCAGTTACATATACACCATTGCCACTAGAGGAATTTGGGTAGCATAGATTTTAACAGATTTTATGGCTTTCATAAGGTGAGACAGATTCATTCTTCCTGTTCAAACAGCTACTGAGAAGTGTCATGTTTCTGTCACATATGGCATCAACCCCAAAAGATTGAAAATATAAATGAATACCAAAAGAAATAGATAAAAGGTCTAAAACAATAGGGGATCTGGATAATGGAGTTACCAATGTAGATTCTATAATGATTATGCTTAATAAGTCAAAGTAAATAGTAAGAACTTAAAAATTTGAAAAAACATCCCCAAAACTCAATGGACAAATGCTACCAACAAAACTTCATTACAGAAGTCACTGAGTAAGCTCCCCTAAATTCTAACTTCACAAAATATCTTGGTTTCCAAAAAGCTACTTCATTTGCCCTGGACAGTTCATCTGGCAGGGCTTCATCCTAGGTAGTCATTTGTCATCTTTGAGTTGCTCTTGCTTCAAAGCCCTTGGCCCTAATCACTCATTTTGGTTTGGCACATTTGAAGACAGTCATGGACCTTGTAAGGTTAGGTTGGAGGAGCTATCTCTAGATGCTGAGCTCCCGGGTCTGGACTGTATCTTTTTATCTCTGAAATCCCAAGACCAGCAAAGTAACTAGAGATAAAAATTAGTCATTTGTATGAATATAAGAGTTGGACTTGTAGAGGAAAACTGAGCAAAAGGTTAAGGAAAAATACAAACCCGAGGTGATGGGCTGAACCAAGCAACACCAGAAAGTTGCTCTTCTTCTTGTTTCTTTTGTCTGTACTTTCCCTAGTTTCTCTTCACCACCTTCCATCTGGCCAGTTCTCCCTTCATGACAATCCTCTTCTTGTTACTGAAAGATGTGCATTTTCTGCAAGAACAATACTGAGTAATAGAAAGTGAGAGATCTCACCAAGACCTTGTTGCTGGCGATGAAGTGGGGGCAGGCCTTTCCCCCTACTATGATGATGATGTTTTCTCCCATCTCCCTCACCTGTCTAGAGCAGGCTCAAGTGTACACATAGCTAAATTTATCCTGGGGGAAGAAAACTGTGAGGATCACAGCACACAACTGAAGTTGTTCTTCAGTTTGACTCAAGTTCGAAATACTAAAGCAGGAAAAACAGCACATCAAGCGGCTGGCCTATTCCTATGTGCAATGTGGCAAAGTGTAAAATGAGGTCACTGTATCTGGGTTTCCTCAAGATTTATCTTCACTCTCCATCTAAACTGTTGACATGAATAAAAAGTGAGGAGTGTGAGGAATGAATTTTCCCCATGTTTTGTTAATGAAGAAGACTACTATTCTTAAAAGATAGTTCTGAAATGTTGTCAGAAACTGTCAAGGGTCAGCAATCATCCTTGGCTGTAGAAGCACGATTGTTACCTGGGAAATTGTTTTCCATGTAACTTCCCATGCAAAAGAAGGTGGTGACTAACGCTGGTTCTGAAGGTATTAGGGGTGTTAGTATCTGTGTTACCACACTGGAGCATCCTAGGTGTGATTCTGGCTTACATTAAAGCTGGGAAATAAAACAAGTGTTTGCTGGCCTTGTGTGTATAGGATAGTGTGGGTTGAATCTTGGGTAGAATTACCTGTTGGACAACTAATTCCAAGTAATTACTGCTAGAATTACCAACAGAAAGTGAAAGTAACCATAACTTCAGATTTTAACACGTCATGTTATGGGGTGAAGGTACTTTTTAATGAAAGAAAACAACCACCATCCTGTTACATAGTCTTGAGAAATAGCATGTCAGTTCATAGGAAACTCATACTTTAACTTCATTTGAAAAATAATCTCATGCATGTGCTTCTGGGTAAAGTCAATGGTTTCCATTTTCACAGGTTCTATTTCTTTTATTTTTAATATTCTTATTAGTACATGTTTGGAGTACAATATTACATTTATTGTAGGGAGTTCATACATGTACATAGCACATCTTAATTTTATTTCATCCCCTTTCCCTCTCATCCCTCCCTGCTCCCTCCAACTCTTACTCCCTTTCCCATTAGCAAAAGTTCTATTTCCATTTTTCAACTTTTTAAAATCTTTCTCTTCCTTCTCTACCCCTCCCTCCATCTTGTTCCTCTTTTCATTTGAAAAAGATTTCCTACTTCCTATTGTTTATCTTTTATTATGCTTTATCTATAGTTTGGGTTTCTCATAAAAGAGAAACCATACTATATTTAAACTTGTGTGTCAGATTTATTTCACTTAACATTATGGTCTCAAGGTACATCCATTTACCTATAAATGCCTTACATTTATCCTTCTTTATGGCAAAGTAATATTCTGTCTTGTGTAAATACTTTTTCTTTATCCATTTATTTATTGATGTGCATATAGGCTCTTTCCAAGATTTAGGTATTACAAATTGTGCTGCTATAACCATGGGGATGGATGCATGACTGTAATATGACTAACTCTTTTGGGAAGATACCTAAAAGAGGAATAGCTGGGTGGCGTAAAATTTCTAGCATTAGTTTTGAGGAATCTCCATACTGATCTCCATAGTGGTTGTACTTGTTTACATTTCCACCAACAATGCAGAAGGATTCCTTTTCCCCCATTGCAGCCTTGCCATAATAATAGTCAAATATTTATATTATTAACAATATAGTAAAATAATTTTTATTTGATTTCTAGACTATAGCCATCTTTCTGGAGTAAGATGATATCTTAATGTTTTAATTTACATTTCTTTAATGGCCAGTGAGGTTGAACATTTTTTCATGCATTTATTGCCCATTTGTACTTCTTCTGAGAAGTGTCTATTCATTTTGGTTTCTCATTTTTGATTTGGTCTTTTATTTTAGGAGGTCTTAAGTTTTTTGAGATCTTCATATACTCTAGATATCAGTCCTCTGTCCAAGGAATAGCTGGCAAAATTTTTCCCCATTCTGTAGGCTGTCTCCACTCTGTTGGTTGTTTTCCTTGGGATGCAGATTTTTAATTTGATATAATTTACAGATTCTATTACTTTGTTTCACTTATTTCAGTTTCAATAGCAGCAGAAACTGAGTAATCCTACATCAAAAGTTTTAGATGCAAAGAGGAAAAAAAGGAAACTCTTTTCACAAGACAAACTGATGAATGAATTCCAAACAAATTCCATGCAACAACCTGGAGTAATCAAAGGGAAAAATTTAGAAAATATTCTCTACATTTAGGATTTGTAAAGAGTATAAAACTAGTAAAAAGTCAAATAAGCCTATTTTTTTGCTTACCATAGAGCAAAGATTATATATAAAATATATATATTATATATAACATATTTAAAATCACTAAGTACATTATATACATTAATGTATTTTATATACATTAATATATTAGGTGATTCACCTACAATGAGGTCATCTATGATTCTAATTTGAGATCTGTGAGTACATGGCAGTTTTACAACTCTTTTCACTCTTTTTAGTCTGTATACTATTCAAACACAGACAACTGGATCTTGATGTCTTTTGAAACTTCAGACTCAGGTTACATGCTCTGCTACCACTCTTGAGTCACTCAACATGTGGACACCAGTTTTCCCTTTGATCGAGAATTCATCCAAGTAGCCTGAGCTGGTCTAAGTATAAGAAGACATGGAAGAAAGGGCTAATCTGGTGAAGACTGACTCCCACGTAGATAAAAACACCATTTACTTCAGAAACAGCTGGTCACAGGCCTAATTTATGATAAGAAAAGAACTCTTTTTCCCCTTCCACTTCCAAAATTTTGAAATTTAAAGGGGATAATTTGGAAGAAGCTAATTTTAAAAAGGCATGTTGTATGACTGAAATTGTGAAGTAGTACTCTGTTACATTTCAAGGCTGATTCGTTTCGTGAACAAGGGGACCATGGCAGAGGTCAGATCCTACAGCATGTTTGAAACCCTAATACACTGAGGCGAAGCATGAGAACTGAATTTGGCACAGCCTCACCTGTTGGCTGTTGCTGCTATCACATGAATAACCAAGACAGGCTTTGTGACATTCTTAATGGTATCAGATCATTGGGAGAGTTTTCTTATTGGGGTCATAAATTCAAAATGCAGACAATACTCTCAGAAGAGAGCAAATGTTTTCAGCCCAGAGAGGCCACTTCTCCAATGGGAAGGTTGGTATTTTGAGAGGTTTAGATGGGGTGAGGGGAAATCCTCATTTCTCTCAGTGCAGATTTCCATTTTGCTCCAATTCTAAAGATGTAGTGGCATCTGGATAGCTTCTAGGGGGGTGGCTGAGCTACTCTGGTTCTTTGGAAACAGGGCCAAGAAGGCAAGGAGCCAGCCTGGTGTGGGGAGAGGATCCTCCAGGAGCTTGACAGCTCCTATAAAGGATTCTCTGGACTCTTCCATTGTTCTGCAACAGTCAGAAAAGTCTGATCTCTGTTGTGCTGTGGGGATGATGTGCATCAAAGATGATGTAGGAGTCAAGTCACTGCAGGAGATGGCAATGTCCACTTGAGCAGCTATGGGATGGCATTAGTGGCCCTGTAGGGGCAGCCTGGGTGTTGAGTGAGACAGAAACCTTGTGTACATGTGACCCTTTGCCCCAGGAACCTCTCAGGAACACCTGGACATTTTAAGGTGGCCCTTAATACAATGATGCTGAAAAGGGCTCAAGGTATAATGCTATGATAAATATAATCATTACATTGTGCAAAATGTTGCTTTGAGTAACTTATTCTGCCAATTAAGCATTATGTATCTAAAAGCATTAACATAATGTAGTATTGGAGAAAAAATAGATAAGCAGACCAGAATAGGGTTCACACATACGTGATTTAAAATAAATGTTGAGCAATGCATTTTGAGACAATTGGGCAACAAATTGACTAGTAAAAAGTTACTTTCCTATGCTACTCCATTTAAGAAAACAAATTTGGGGAGGGTGGGAATCGAAAATGTAAACATAAAAAATGAAACTAAGAACAAAAACGTCATATTTACTTATGGATGTGGTTTGTGATAGGTCTCCCACTACCTCAGCAGCTATTATGTATAGTAGCAGCCCTCTTCCTATGGTGCCTTGCCCCCTCCCGTGTGACATCATGCCAAGATGGTTGCTCCCACCAAAGAACAAACCCTTCTTCCCAGCATGCCCCTGTTCCCGCCTAGAGAGTAACCTAATACTCGCTCACCTCCTACCACCTAGTGACTTCACAGGCTCCTCCATTCCCTAGTCACTACCTCACTCAACCCCTCCTCAGCCCCTACAAACCCCACCCCAGTCTCTATAAAAGACTCTCCCTGCCCCGGCCATACTGCTTTTGTTTCTCCTTTGTTCAGACAGCCCGGCAGATCTGTTCCCCTAATAAAGGCTTGCTGTGGCCTGGTCTGGTCTTGGTTTTTGGCCCTTTTACCTGACAGTTTGAAAGACAAAATTCAGCCTCCCTAAAGACAGCCTGATACATTTATTTGTATGAAAATTAAGAAACCTTATGTTGAGAAAAATCAAAATATTTGTAATGTATGTATGAAATGCAAAATGGCTCAATATTCAAAAGGTTCTGGACTTCTAGAACTGCCTCAAGAGAATGACAAAAATGATGGAATAATTTAAAATTTACACATTCACCAAGTTTTCAATCACATCTTGTCTTATCTAAAAACTTTTCATGACAGGGTGTTCATCATTTCTTTGTTCAGAAGAATACACAATTCCTATAATGTCCCCCCTAGGCAACACAGGATTCAAGACACCTGATGCCTGTTCGAATAATGCATAGCAAACCTCCTAGGTAATTTTAAAGGCCTTTTTTTTTTTAAACTGCTAAGTTCTGAAAAGGGAAGTACAGGTTACAGCCTTACTCAGCAAATGCTTCTGAAAAGGAAGTGTGACATTTAATCTGTGCTTTAAAGGATACATAATGAGAGTCAGCACAGCAAAACAAGGTTTCTAGACTGAATGGAACAATCCAGGAAGCCAGCTGCAAATCACTGCTGTCTGTTATGGTTCAAGGGCACTGGTGTCATGGGTCCCAAGTTGAATTCCCTAGGGGCCACTTTCCAGTTCTGTTGCAATATGGATTTATACCAGTTTCTTTGGGTTGCTGTAAAAATTACCACAAACTTCGTGACTTAAAAGAACAGAAACTTGATCTTTCATAGTCCTGGAATCCAAAAACGTGCAATCAGGGTGTTGGCAGGGCCATGCTCCAGCCTAAGGCCCTGGGGGAGCATGTGTCCTTGTCTCTTCTGGCTTCTGGCATTCCTTGGCTCTTGGTAACTTCTCTAATCTCTGTCTCCATCTTCACAGGACTTTATGTCTGTGGGTCTGGATGTTAAATCTCTTTTCTTCTATAAAGACATTACTCACTGGATTCACACCCTCAGTTCAGTATTATTCTTTCATATTTAAATCCTTAATTATGTCAGCCAAAACCTTATTAATTAAAATAAGGCCACATTCTGAGGTTCTAGGTGGTCATTGTTCTACCTATTAGAGGAGTAAAATCCAACTTCCTTGAAGTTCCATTTCCTTATTAACAAAGTGAATCCATACCTGTATTATGGCACTTTCGTAAGAACTGGAAAAATTTTTGAGGCTATAGCCTGATAACAGTGCCTGGAAACATTATACTACCTACAATATATTTACATATGGTAGGAAAAGGCAGAGACCAATACAATGTTTTATCTAGCAGTAAAAAGTAAACAGCTAAGAAAGAAGAGAATGGCAATTCAGTACAAACACCACTGATCTCGAGTCAGAACTGAGTTCTGTTGCCAGATCTAGCATGAATGGTGTCAGTTTGGTGTACTTAACTACAGACTTGTTGCTGGATCTTTAAAACAAAGCATTTAAAAAGTCTTAAATTCTAGAAATTGATAGTACTGTATTTTTATAAGAGAAAGGGCTCATTTGTTGTCCTCTCTCTCTGTGAAAGACAAGTTGGATTTAAGCCAGAACAAATGTGTTTTAAGAAGATAGGAGACTAAATTCTGACTCCCAGGCTTAATAAATGGACTGAGTATATAGAGTAGATGAAAGTGAGGGGCACTAACACGAGTACAGCTGAAGCTCCTGGTTATTCATATGGGTCATCTATTTCCTACTCATTATAAAGGTGGATACTTCCCTGATCTATCCTGTCATTAAGATTAATTCAGTAGTCTTTCTACCCTCTATTGAAGAAAGGAATTCCTCCTGGAAAGATAGAAAAGGAACCTGTATCAGCTTTGAGATCCTTCCTGGACATATGTTCACCTGCTTACCAAAAATGCTGCTTAAGAGTCTCTGTGGCCATTCTTTATCAGTAGTAAAAATTCTAATGACTTAAGAGTCAGTACCTCTTCTCTTTAATTCTCTCATTATGAAAACACATAAATATGATTTTTTAAAAGTTCAAAATAGAATGAACAGTGAATCTTCTTCCAATTCTAGTACCTTGCTCCATAAGAGACTGCATATATCTTAATCTTTCATCTTGTATTACTTTCCATTTAAATTCTTCCTTTTTTTTTTTTTGGTACCGGGGATGGAACTCAGGACCTTGAGCTTCTGAGACAGGCGGTGGCACCACTGAGCTAAATTCCTGGCCCCTTCCTTACTTTTTGATATATGGCTTGTGTTATCTTTAATTTTGTTTCAATTTAATGGTTAGCAGCCTTACATTTTTGGTTATTTTGGTGATTACTTTTATAACTTGGCATATGTCTCTTTCTTGATGGATACACTTCACAAAAACTATTCTGAAAAGTAAAAGCAACTAGGGCATGTGTTACCGTGTACCTTAGAATTTTCCATTTTCAAACTTGTTAACCATCTTTTTTTATATTAAGATATCGAAAGATTTATAAAAATGCCCTTCAAATGCTTCTCTAGCCTTATTGTGTTATCCTTAGTAACAGATTTAAATGATCAAACAATCACCACCAGTCCTTTTCTCAATGTTTGTCCACTTATTAGATGGATTTCATCATCTAAGAGTTTTTAAATAGAGTCCATCAATTTCATGTTCCCTGACTCCTCTCACTTACCTTTACACTTGAAATCCAGTTTGGCTTTCTCTACCCCATTGAGACCTGGTAGACTATGCTTCATTTGCTTTAGGACTGGATGTTGTTATGGAGAACTTAAGACCCATCTCTTCCTCTTCCATCTTCCCCCTCCAGAGAAGTGACTGGAGTTTGTTATTGCTTAATTATGCCCCTCTCTCTCCCCACCCCAGATCAGTCTGCAGATTCTGTGCAGTGTCAGAACAACTATTTAAAAAAATTATAATATTAAAATTAGTTTATGACATATTTAGCTCACTATCCTATTTATATTTGTGTATAGATGTCTAGGATTAGTTTTGGGTGGGTGGGGGCTTGGGATACTATTTGAATTTTAATCTTTGTACTTTAATGAATGTTTACATAATGGATTTCATCATTTACTAAGTAATCAGTCCAAGAAAAATATTGCCAGTAAATACACAAGACATAATGTAGGTTAAGTTGGTGAACTTTCTGATTTGAACTTTTCTGTATGTTTTGAAGAAAAATTAACACAAACAAGGGGGAAACATTTTAAATATTTAAAAAGGGAATAACTTCCTAACCATAACCTCTCAATTCTGACAACTTGGTATAGGTTAATGGGTTTAAGTCAGAGAAGTGGTATTTTTCTCCTGGCCTCTGGATTCAGGATACTTCTGGATAATTTTTTATTAACCTTATGAAGTGTTTTTAGCAACATGAAATTACAGAATAAAAGGCACTTAATGATACAGATGAAAGTTTTTACACATCGCTTGTTATGAGAATGAAGTGCTTTAGAGATAGCCCATTTCAGAAATAGTCTCTTGGTTCATATTCTGTTTTTTCCCTTGCACAACATCTGGTTCTTTCAGTTCCCCTTACATGGCTCAGGCTAAAAAGTAACATATTTAGTTCTGCTTTCCAGCAACCTCTGACATTATCATCTCCAACTCAGGCATGATGCAATTGAGAAAGCTACTACCACTTACATGTCTTACAATGCATTTTCAAGATGTTTATAAAATTTTGAATTCAGAAGGTTCAATAGCTAATGTACCAACCAAAACTTTCTCATAATTTCTAATTCCTCAAATCTGTGTTATTTCTGGTCATTATGTTATGTGTTATTGTCATCATATTTTTCCATTTCATTCTGGGCCACTCTAAGAAAGGGCTTAATTTTAGAACTAGGCTATTACTAGGCACTTCAATATATGGCAAATATGGATAGAGAAACCATTCCAGGAAAGTCTAAAATATACATTACACAAAAAATACTCTAAGACAATTTGTGATATTTAAGATATACAACTAAAACTTCATAGAACTAAGAAACTGTATTTTTACATTGTACATTCTATTAGTAAAATGTCTTTGATCATGTTCCTTCAACAAATAAGTACTAATATACCAATATTATACATGTACAAATATAATGCATAAGTATGTATATATATACCCCAAAATGCAATGACATAAAAAAGATTTTAAAAAGCTAGTTATCTTTCCATAATTGGAATATTTGGAGATTAGTTCTACAGAGCATAACACAGAAGAAATCACTTCTGACTATAGTGAACTGGAGTGGTTTTATGGAAGAGAACATTTTTAGTTAGATCCTGATAGCAGGACATGAAATCATTGTGTATAATAAATTAACTGGGGAGAAAACACTGCCAGAAAGGGAAGACATGATTAGTGTAAGTTCTTTCTTCTTTTTCATTGTTTTTTAAACCTTATAATATACAGCAGTGATTTGGAACAATCTGCTGTCTTAAAGACCTATTTATTAACACACTGAAATGTTGATTCTGCTACTTGCCACCCCTACAGCCATGGGTAAATTAATTTCCTCCTGTATATAATGGGATAATGTCCACCCTCCAGCGTTGTAATTAAAGATACATAAACCCATGAGCACACTGCCTGAATGTACAATTCTACGGCCTTTAACTATCTTTTGTCTTTGCACTTTCCACCTCCTAGGAAATGAGTTCCTGAGAGCACAAATATATGCCACTCTATCCCTATGATTTAGCCTAATTTAGCCTTGTTTTAAGTACTCAAATATTGGTTAAATGTTTGGTAAGAAGCTACATTTTTTTCTGTAGTTAAACATTTGTGTAATAAATAGAAACAAAAAGGGAAAACAGGATGTGGAAGGTCACACAATCTTAATATGTACTATATTAAAAAGCTAGTAGTGAACAGTTTAGAGGGACCATTTAAATACTGTTGGAATTTTTCCAACACTATTTTAAATAGTGTTGGAATCTTTTATCTATAAAGCTAAATTTCTGATTTGAATGGACAACAGTTTGACCTAACAGACATTTCCTTCTATGAAATGTTTTATTTTTCTGATTATCATAGTTCTAAAAATTCTTAAGATTAAAGATGTAATTTGTCCACGTTTGGGGTCCAGTCATGTCAGTTCACATCCCACTGTTGGTTTACATTTACTAGGGATAAGAATTTGATATTTAATTAAAAAGAATGAACCTAAACCAATAAATTCACATCTCCTTGATGTCACTGATCTTTAGGCTAAACTTAGGTGGTTTTCAATCTATTTTCAAAAAATGTTTAAAGGCATCAAGCTCTCTCCCTTCAAATTATCTTCACATACCTCAACCCATTTGAAATCAGACTAGAAATACTGCATGTACACCTAGGACAGAAAGCTTAGGGTCTATTATATATCCCTTTACTCCAATCTGAAGAAGTTATGTCTTTTTTTTTTTTGGTACCGGGGATCGAACTTGGGTCCTTCTGCTTGTGAGGCAGGTGGCAGAACCACTGAGCTAAATCCCTGGCCCAAGAAGTTATATCTTTTAGCTGGGAAACAGCTGTCTCTTGTGGCAGCAGCACTTGAAGCTCTGGATGCCTAGGACCGAGGGCAGTGACAAGACATGCCACCTTTCTATGACAACTATCTCTTTTTTATATAACTCCTATGTATCACACTATGATTTGAACTCCATCTTTAGCAAGCCAGCAAATGTTGTTTCAAATAGTTGTGATTCTGTTCCTAAAAGCTCCTTCTGCCACCAGTACCATTCAAAATCACACTACTATTTCCAGAGAAGATTGCATCAACTGGGGTTAAAAAAAATCAGGCCAGGTTGGCACATGCCTTAATTCCCAATACTGAGAAGGCTGAGGCAGGAAGATTCATTTTTCGAGGCCAGGCTGGACTATGTAAAAAGTTCTATGGCAGTGCTAGATGACATAGTGACTATCTCGAAAAACGAAGGCAAAACAAAAATGAGGATGAGTCTTATTGGTTTTCAAGTATTTAAACATAATTTATGGAGGAGGTTCTAAAGGGAAATGTCTCCTTAGGAAAAAGGAAATTAGGCTTATGCTACATGTACTCTGAGTCTTCTCTCTTCCTTCAGGTTTCAGTGACTTCTAATGAAAGTTGCTTAAATTAGTGAGAGGAAATTGAAATTCCCTAAATACAGGTAATTAGGAACGCTTGAAATATATTTGCTGACAGAAAATGGGAGCAAGAAAAAGTCTTAAGAAACCAAAGAATTGCTGGCAGTTGTAAGAAAAAGAAAAAAGAAAAAAAGACATAGATAAAAGTAGGAGGGAGATACAGAGAGCCAGATTCTAGGGTGAAGGAAAATTCAATGGGGCAAGTAGGTTTGTAAAAAATTAGGAGGGAAATCACCACTGAGACCAATTCTAAACACATACTTTAAAAACCTCATTTAATAGGCCTTCTGTCCCGCTGCTCCTGGCCCAGAGGTAGGGGCTTCTGAGCTGCTGTCCCACTGCTCCTGGTCCAGAGGAAGGGGCTTCCGGGGCACCATCCTTCCTGCCACTCCCGGACCACAGGTAGGGGCTTCTGAGCCCCTGTCCCACTGCTCCTGGTCCAGAGGAAGGGGATTCTGGGCCACCATCCCTCCCGATGCTCCTAGTCCAGAGGATAGGGCGTTTGGGATGTCTTCTGTCCTGCTGCTCCTGGCCCAGAGGAAGGGGCTTCTGGGCCACCATACCTACCGCCACTCCCAGCCCGTCCCACCTCTCCCAGTTCAGAGGAGGTGATATGCACGGGCACCAACAACACCACACACCCCCCAGGTGAAATGAGAAAACATGTAAATAAGTCTCAAAACCAGATTTCCAGATCACCTACAGCAACCCCAAAGGGAAATGAGATGGAACACTCTGATACTCAACCACCTGGACCCACTGAACTGGCAACAAAAGGGGATCTAGAAAAAACGAAATCAGAAATAATTTCTCAGATAACAGGAGAAATTGTGCTCCTAGTGCAAGACATGATTAATAAATCTTAGAGAGGAGCTGAGGAACATGATGGAATCCCAACATAGGAAACAAATGGAATCCATAAAACAGATGCAAATAGATTTCCAGGAGATCAAAAACTCCACTGAAAGTCTACAGAGCAGAATGAGCCAATGTGAGGACAGAATTTCAGATATAGAAGGTAAGATTGCAATTAATGACCAGGAAAAGAAAAACTGCTTCAAAATTATAAGGGAACACAAGAAATCAATCCAGCAGCTGCTAGATGATGCAAAGAAGAATAACATAAGACTGATTGGAGTCAATGAAGAAACAGGAGAGAGTGCAGATGACATAAAAAAACTCTTCACAGAAGTAATGGCAGAAAACTTCCCAAGCAGGGGGAAAGAACTTAACATACAGATAAGTGAGGCATATAGGACTCCAAATAGCCTTGATCAATAAAAATCTACACATAGGCATATAATTAAGATTCCAGAAACTCAACAGAAGAACAAAATTCTACAAGCAGTTAGAGAAAAGAAACAAATCACATACAAAGGAAAGCCCATCAGAATCACAGCAGACTTCTCAACACAAACCATCAAGGCAACAAGAGCTTAGAGTGACATATTCCAAGCTCTAAAAGAAAACTGCCTCCAACCCAGACTGATGTACCCTGCAAAACTATCTTTCACAATTGATGGAGAAATAAGATACTTTCATGACAAAGAGCACCTTAGGAACTTTGTGAATAACAAACCATCACTCCAAAGAATTTTATACAATATTCTAGGAACAGACATTGAGGATCACAACCCCAGGAAACAAAGCAGAAGGAACCCATCTGGCATGACAAGAAATTAAATGTAAAGGGGGAGAACCCAACAAAAAGAAAAAGTCACGACAATGATAAGTCAATATGCTTCAGTTATAATCATCAAAGTTAATGGTCTCAGTTCACCAATCAAAAGAAATAGGCTGGCAGAATGGGTCAAGAAGCAAAATCCAACAATATGCTGCATACAAGAAACACACTTAATTCAAAAGGAAACTCATAGACTGAAAGATGAAGGGTGGAAAACAATACTCCATGCGACGGGAACCTGAAAAAAAGCAGGAGTAGCCATCTTCTTTGCAGATCAAGTAGATTTCAAACCAACACTGATTAAGAGAGACAAAGAAGGACACTACATCTTTGTAAAAGGAACAATCCAAGAGGAAGAGATGACAATCATAAATATATATGCACTAAACACTAGTGCGCCCAACTATATAAAACAAATACTAATGGACATTAAAAGTCATATATGCACTAGTACAATTTTAGTGGGGGACCTCAACACCCCACTGTCACAAATAGATCAACTAGACAAAATCTAATGAAATACTAGAACACAATCGAACTCTTGAACAAATGAACTTAACAGATGTTTAGAGAGTCTTCCACCCCACAAAATCAGAATACACATTTTTCTCAGCTGCACATGGGTCATTCTCCAAAATAGACCACATACTCACACATAGAACATGTTTAAGTGAGTGCAAAGGAACTGAAGTTATCCCCTGTATATTATCAGACCATACTGTGATGAAATTGGAGATCCATAGCAAAAGAAACTGGAAAAATTTCATAAACACGTGGAAATTGAACAACACACTTCTGAATAACCAATGGGTCACAGAGGAAATTAAAGAAGAAATCAGACAGTTACTTCAATTAAATGACAATGATAGAACAACATATTGGAATCTATGGGACACAATGAAAGCAGTCTTATGAGGGAAATTCATAGCAGTGAATATGCATATTAGGAAAACAGAATGAGCCCAATTAAACAAGCTGATGCTAAACTTCAAGCTTCTAGAAAAAAAAGAGCAGGACAACCCCAGAGGTCATACAAGGGAGGAAATTATAAAGATCAGAGGAGAAATCAATGCAATGGAGACTAAGAGAATGATACAAAAAATCAACGAAGCCAAGAGTTGGTTCTTTGAAAGAATGAACAAAATTGACAAATCCTTAGCCAACCTTATCAGAAACAGGAAAGTAAAGGCCCAAATCCATGTAATTAGGAATGAAAAGGGTGAAATTACAACAGACCCAGCAGAAATCCAGAGGATTCGCAATACCTACTTCAAGGACCTATACACCAATAAGATGGAAAATACAGAAGAAATGGACAGATTCCTAGATACATATGAATTAACAAAGTTGAACAAAGAAGACCTAAAAATTCTATACAACACAATATCAACCAATGAAATTGAAAATGGAATTAAAAACTTATCAACTAAGAAAAGCCCAGGCCCTGATGGCTTCACTGCTAAATTCTACAAGACATTTAGAGAGGAAATGCTGCCACTAGTGTTGAAACTCTTCAATGAAATTGAAAGGGAAGCAATACTCCCAAATTCATTCCTGGAAGCAATCATCACCCTGATCCCCAAAGCAGAGAAAGACCCAACCGAAAAGGAGAACTACAGGCCAATCTCACTAATGAACATAGATGCAAAAATCCTTAGTAAGATACTGGCAAACAGAATGCAGAAGACCATCAAGAAGATCATACACCCTGATCAAGTGGGATTCATCCCAGGGATGCAGGGATGGTTCAACATAGGCAAATCAATCAATATAAAACACTATATCAATAGACCCAAAGACAAAAACCATATGATTATCTCCATAGATGCAGAAAAAGCATTTGACAAAATCCAACACGCATTTATGATAAAAACCCTACAGAAACTGCAATAGATGGTTTCTACCTCAATCTGGTAAAAGCCATCTATGAAAAACCAACAGCCAATATCATATTAAATGGTCAAATTTGAAACCCTTCACACTAAAATCAGGAATAAGACAAGGATGTCTACTATCACCACTCCTGTTCAATAGTTTTGGAAACATTAGCCATGGCAATTAGACAAGAGAAAGAAATTAAAAAGGAGGACAGGAAATGAAGAAGTCAAATTGTCATTATTTGCAGATGACATGATACTCTATAAAGACCCCAAGAACTCCAGTAATAAAGTACCTGGTTACAAGGTCAATACAGAAAAATCAATGGCTTTCCTCTATTTGAACAACAGACTCACTGAGAGAGAAATAGGGCAAACAATACCTTTCACAATAGCATCCAGAAAACTGAAATACCTAGGCATCTACCCAAGAAAAGAAATCAAAGCCCTCTTTTCTGAAAACTATGGCACTCTGAAAAGAGAGATTGAAGATATCAGAAAATGGAAAGACATGCCCTGCTCCTGGGTAGGAAGAATCAACATAGTGAAAATGGCCATACTTCCAAATAGATTCAATGCAATCCCACTTGGAATCCCAGCAGCATACTTCATGGACCTTGAGAAAACAATCCAAAAATTCATTTGGAACAAGAGACCCAGAATAGCAAAAGCAATTCTAGGTAACAGAGACATGCAGGGGGTATCACAACCCCCAACATGAAACTATACCACAAAGCTATTATGATAAAAACAGGATGGTACTGGCAAAGAAACAGACCTGAGGACTAGTGGAACAGATTAGAAGATGCAGAAACAACTCCAGAAGCACTCAGCCATTTTATCTTCGATAAAGGAGCTAAACACCCTCACTGGAGGAAAGAAAGCCTGTTTAATAAATGGTGCTGGAAAAATTGGGTTTCAACTTGCCAAAGATTAAAACTAGACCTATCGCTCTCACCATGCACTAAACTAAAATCAAAATGGATTAAAGATCTAAATATTAAAATAGAAACACTGAATCGGCTGGAACAGAGGTTAGGTAGAACTCCTGAAGACATTGGTGTAGGAAAATATTTTAAGAAAACCTCAGTTGCCTGTGAACTAGCACAATCAATCAACAAGTGGGATCTCTTATTAAAAAGCTTCTGCACAGCAAGAGAAACCACCAACAGTGTGAAGAGACAACCCAATAGGTGGGACAAAATTTTCACCAGCTGTCCCTCAGACAAAGGTCAACTATCTCGAATGTATAAAGAAAGTAAAAAAAAAAACAAATCAGACCTCCTAAATTTAAAGACCCAATCCAAAAATGGGCATCTGAAATGAACAGACATTTCTCAGACAAAGAAGTAGAAATAGCAAATAAACATGAAAAAATGTTCAAAATCACCGTTCATTCGAGAGATGCACCCCAGAAATGCCTGGTTATCATGAAATTAACCAATAATAAATGGTGGCTGGGCAGTGGGGAAAGAGGAATCCTGCTCCACTGCTGCTGAGAGTGCAAACTGGTGCAACCACTGCAGAAATCATTATGGAGAAACCTCAAAGGACTACTAGGACTGGAAGTCCCATTTGACCCAGCTATTCCTCTGGTGGGTATCTTTCCCAAAGAATTAAAAGAATCATACCACAGTGATATACGTGCACCCATGTTCATAGGATCACAATTTGTAATACCTAAAACTTGGAAGCAGCCAAATTGCCCATCAACTGGAGACTGGATAAAGAAAATGTAATTTTTTTTAATGGAGTACTACTCAGCCATAAAAAATGAGAAATTAGAACCATTTATAGCTAAATGGAGGCACATTGAGGCAATACTTATGTGAAATAAATAGGACACATGTGTAAATACCGAACTTGCTCAAGTGTGAGAAACTGAAAGTGTAAAAGGACTAAAAGGTGTAACAGATAATGTGAAATAGGAAGAAAAGGGGCAATGGGGAAGGGGAAGTTAGAGGGGTAGGGGAAAGGAAAGGGAATGGAATATGAGAAAATAAAAAAATGGAAACAAAATCTTTGTAAATAGGGAGGGAGGGGTTGAAGGGAGGGCAGGGCAGGGGAATGGGGAAAAAATAAGCAAGAAAGATTATATAAAGGTGCAAATTTCCAATGATGAATGTCATTATATTGTATACCTAAAATGTATCAATAAAATTCATTTAAAAAAATAACTTCCAACATAAAAAAAGAGTACAATTGTACTGTTGTAGGAACAGAGCAGGGGAAAATGTAGTTTAGAGTAAGTTTTATGAAAAACTGAGCCTGACGAAAATCAAATCATGAATAGCTGTTAAGACTAAGACACTGCATTCAAATTTGTAGTCACAGCATTTAGTAGTTCTACAAATAAAGTATTGTTAATCTTTCACTAGGAATTCATTGGAAAACTCAGATACGCTTAAATATTAGGGTTGAATCGTATTAAAAAAAAAGACAAATATTTTGGCATGGCAAAGCTGCTGTGTTCAGCCACCATACAAAGACAATATGTAAAACAAAGTGTATATATGCCTTGGGAAAGTTTTCAGTTCTGGGAAAAAAGCCCCAAACAAACAAAAACAAAGATAAAGAGTATAAGAAGCATTAGCTCAAACAAATGCAGTTCTTTTGGAAAATAAAATGTTGCAAGAATATTTTATCAGTAAAGTTCTAGGCAGCAATACTGAATGCATGAAAGAGCAATAAACTTACGGCAAAACAAAGTTCACTTCTGAGTTTTACTAATAGAAGTTTATCTGAAGAATGTCAACGTTGCTGAATTTCGGTTGATAAATGTTCATTCATTCTTAATCACTCAAGGAATTTTTCTTGGACAATCTTATACTGTCAGTACTACATCTGGTAAAAAATGTTTGAGGTAGGGCCCTTCCCTTTAGAAAGAAGATAAATTTAGCAATAAATAATGCTGTATCCTTTTCAGTACTGTAATTTTATACTCCTGGAAAATTTAAAAGACAGTAAATCTATCTTTAATAAATCTACTTTCTAATGATATTAGCAAATTTGAAAATATTTGGCTATCTGAACATGTTAAATCACGCAACTCTGCTACCAAAGGAACATGAAGTGACATTTACCTCCTTAGCTTTTCTAAAGCTGACTAATCCATGTTTACACACATGTATATACATGTGTGCTAATAACAACATATTGGGTAGCAATTACTGATAACTGAGGCAAACAGGCTACACATAAAGGCCTTATGAACATCTGAATAATTCTATGCCTAGGAAATACAGTTCAATTTTAACTCATATCCCATAATTCCTAGCCAGATTTAATATCAACAGACCTGAGCTCTTCATGAAATATACTTAAAAACACCAAGTTTTTTGGCCTTACAGATTACATGTCCAAAATATGATTAAGTGAAGGTGGAAACATTTTTTACTAGGGCAAAGATTCTTATAAATATAAAAAATTTCTGAAGTGTAAAAAAATGTCTGATATTCAGGTTTCAGCTCAAATCTGAGTTACTTTCTTGGGTCTTCTTTGAGGTCTTACCCAGAAAAATGCTTTTCTATCACTTTAGCTTACTGACACCACTGTCTGAAATACCCTGTCCACACATTTATTGATATATTCTAACTCTAGAATTTACTTTGAGAACAGAGATCCTGTATGTCTTGCTTGCCAATGCATTTCTAGCAAATCCATTATTTGTTGAATAAATGGATTTTTCAGTGTACATGAACCAATATGGACTACAAAAAAGCATTCTAATTCTTTAAGGTATATCAGGTATACTATTTTAAGACAGAGGTAGAGGTTTTGGGTTTTTTTTTTTTTTTTTTTGCCTTAAAGTGAATAATATATATTAAATGTGAAAAACTTCAGGACACCCCCCTCCAAAAAGAAAAAAACTCACAAAATATTTATCCCATAACTTTTACATTGGTTAAAAATAATGAGACGAAATGATTTTGAACATGGTAATTTATTTCATGTAGTTTAAATCCATTGTTTAAAAATTTTCAAAAGGCACTTTTAAAATCATTTAAAAATACATTTTTCTGACTTAATGGTGATCACTTAAAATAAGCAAGTCACCAAACATTTTTAAATCATTCATGACACTATTACTTTAAATAATTCTTAAATTTCAAAACACATTCACTATACAGTACAACACACTGCTTAGCAGTAAGATTAGTTTCCCTCTGATAACATACTTCATGTAGATTATTCACTGTAGGGCCTTGCAAAGTCATTCAAACTTAAATACAAACTGAAAGCTAGAGAAGGAAGTTTAAACACAGCACACTTCAACTCTAAAGCTGCTTTTAGGGCTGGTTTCTGTAAAGAGAACTTGTAGAAGTCCTTATTTCAATTTTTAAATTTCTACTTCAACTCTGATATATAAACATGAATCATTTTTAACCAAGAGAATACATTTAGCATACAATGCACCACAGGCTGTCTCCCAGATTTCTTAAGCAGGTTTCTGTCAGACCTATTATAAAGAGGCAGGGAAATGAAGCAAATGATCCAAATAACTTTACTTCCTTTAGTAATTACAGATGTAGAATTAGTTTAAAATTGTGTATTTTTAAGTAGGACAAGTACCCTGAGAACCAGCAGGCATTATTCTTAAACTTTTTATCTCACAGGAAAACCTAAAGTTAGTAGGTATAAAATGATCAGCAAGTAATACAAATTCTCATCACTAACACAACCAAATTAACATTATGAAGGCAGCATAAAGAGTAGCTAGAAAGTGGAGGTTAGTTATTAAGGAAACAAAGAAGGGCAATAAATACAAAGAAGCAAAAATAGTTAAAGACAGAATGATCTACTAAACTGAAAATTTAAGTGAATAAAAGTCCAGAATGACCTGATCAATCAAGTGAGGGAGTCTTTCAAGTACTATAGTGCCTCAAAAACAGGTAATACAGTTTGATGGGCTCAAGGAAATGAAAAGCCAATGTTCAAGAAACAATTATGAAAATAACTAGCTAGCAACTTTAATGCATAGGTCCAATTACCATATTCAAAAACATTAAAAACTGGTCAGTGATCTACTTTCTAATCTTAGTACAATGACAGAAAGTCCTCCGAAATTTAAGGTATTTGAAAATAACCAAATCTTGGAACAAAAATTTTTCTATGAACTTCCAACCAGAAAATACAAGCCTGGTATTATTAAAGACATCAAAAGCCTTATATTGGTACCATACTGAAATAATTTATCTAAAAGATGGTGAATAAATCACTGTTAGGAAATGTGATTGCATGTGCTCTGTTGAATACTTGGGAGAATGTTTCTGTTTCATTAGATCATACAGGACAGTCAAACATTTTATATTAAAAAACAGCATTTTGCTATCTAAAATTTATTACTAGCACATCTGTGGCCATCTGACGACATTCATTTATGTATGCTTTCAATGAATATGCACTTAATAGTAATGGAGAATTAAAGATTTTACAAGTTTATTATCAGTTCCCTGATTATTAGTCAGTCTGGAGAAGTTAAAGAATTTTGCCAAAATCAATGACCCACTGAACCTTTAAATTTTCTTTATTTTACCTTTAATATAGTGTGATCCTGGACTGAATTGATTTAAAACATACTTTGTCTAAGTTTCTGAAAAATGTCTTACTGGTGGGGGCATCCTGAGTGTGTTCCAAAGACTATTTGCACCATAATCATGTAAGCAGTTGGGCAATGGTTCTCACAGTAGGAGGAATTAAGACTCACCTGTATGCCTTGTTTAATCATGGGTGGTGGACCCACCCTGGTTTCTGATTTAGTTCTTTGGCGCGAGGGTGTTTCCAACAAGTTCCCAGCTGAGACTGATACTGCTTGTTGGGACCACTGTTTGACAACTACTGTGTGGTATCTGCTAAGAATGTATAGTCCTGGGCCCAAGCTACAATCAGAATTCCTGGGGCTGAGGTCTTGATCTCTATTTAAAAACACTCCCAGGAAAGAGTATAAGAACCACAATTTAAGTATCAGTATGACAATTTGGCTGGTTAATTTGATTATTACTAGCCAATGTACATGTCACGTATCGTATACGTGAAAATGAGAATAATGCCAAATGACCCTGAGGCTGGCTGACAAAACACATAGGGTTTGAATATGAATCCTACTTCTGTTACTTACTAGCTTTGTGCAAAAGTTTCTTTAATTCCCTGAGCCTCAGTTTCCTTATTTATAATATGGGAAAAGTGAAGATTAACACTCCTGTATACAGAATAAGCACAGTACCTGATATACAGTAGGCACTAAATATTATTTATTAAGAAACATACAAAAATCTTTTGCTATCTCATTTGATCATTCTACTCATTTAAATATTTATGCTTCACAACAGAATAATAAAAACTCCCTATGCTGGCCTAGACAATGTTTTAAGAGTCTTATATATATTCATTTATTAATCCTCATAAAAATCCTATGAGGTAGTTAAGATTATTACCCCTACTTTATAGATGAGGAAATTGAGGCACAGAGAGACTAACTGCTCAAGGTTACAAAAATTTAAAACCCGGGCAGTCTGATTCTAAAGTCCAGGATTCATCACAGCATTCATTTCCTATGAGTCAATTTTAAGAGTTTTTTTTTTTAATGTTTATGATAAACTATTTACACTTCTAATAAAGAATAGCATCTATGGACCACAGATAAACTCATATATCCACACTATAGTAAAGAAGTGTTCAAAGAACAGAATGAATGCCTTACAATTTTGGTAGATATCATTAAAATAATAGGTAAAAGTTGGTGTGTGTTTTCAGTATGTGAAAAAGTAATCCACAATTAGTCACTGAAATTACATTCTCTCAAATATACCATACAAAGAGGTCATGTTTTGGTACAATAAATATAAATTATTTAGCCAAGCAACAGAATCGATGGAATGACAACTAGATAAAATTAGCACAATCAAAATCATATGTAACATTAAAAATAATCTTACAGAAAGTCTGTAAAATATTGTTATACACCCAGTACTGCTAAAGACCAAAAAAGTTTAAGATTTTCTTTCTTTGCAAAAACTCTTCAGAGTGACTAAGTTAGAATGAGACATTTACAAACATGTTTTGATGGTAGTCTTCAATGGGTACTCTGCTGTCAGAATTATCCACTGGTGAGACATTATTCCAAAATAAGTCAACATCAAACTTCAGGTTGTTGTTCATATATTATTTGGTCTTTTAACATATTTTAGCTTAAACATTCTATATTCTAATGCATTTAATTAACTCTGGCCAAAACTTAATTCAAAATATCTTGCCAGTGTAACAGCCACCTCAAACCTAAATATGAATTTTAAGACAGTTTTAACCAAGTTAGAAAAGGCACAAGCAAGTTCTCATTTCTCAAAAGGATAAGAATGAAAATTTAATTATATAGCTGGAAAAAAAATAACTAAAAATATCTGTAAAGAAAAGCATGCCAAAATAGCATTAAATTTACTATTAATTACCCATAGTTAACAATGGGTAAATTTTGGAACAAAGTATTTTAAAATGCTTGTTTATAGAACATTAATGCTTTAATAAATACGAATAGTGGAAAATGGTATTCAAGAGTGGTTAAACATTAAGAAGAGACAACAGAGGGCCAGGGATTTAGTTCAGAGGTGCCTTGCCTGCCTTGCAAGCAAAAGGTCCTGAGTTCAATCCCCAGTAGCAAAAAAAAAAAAAAAAAGAGACAACAGATTCAGTAAAAGATTAATTAGAACCAAATATATTGAGGCCCATGATAATTTTAAAATGCAGTTTTATTAATGCACTTTACGATAAGTGCTATTCTTATTCTACCTTCTTTAAGAAATACTAATTATTAATAAGCACAGCAAACTTTTCATTAGACAACTGTGTGGAGGAGTGGTTCATTTATATCATACTGCAAATAAATTTATAAACAATACTGAGCAACAGTACTTCCTTCTAAAATTTTAAGGCAGATCCGTTTAGCACTGTAACTAATGTGGTACACAGCAGTTTTAGCAAATTTAACTGTTTTAGTTTCTCAGTGACAATGATACACATGGTGGAGAACAGGTGACAAAATCTCTTTTCTAGTTCTTCTACTTGCCACCACTTTAAAAAACACAAGTTCTTATATAGATTTATATATTACCGTATCAAAAAACATTTAACAGCTTATTTAAAGCTTTAGTTTGCAGTCATTCATTTGATAGATTTCTATACATCACTGGGATTTCAAGGTTCTGTGTCAGAAATGCAGAAGTCTTTCTTTAGTGCAATGTCAGACTTTTTACCTTGGCTCATTTGTGTTCCTTTCAAGGGTTCCCTAATTTTACTTTTGGATCTTCATTTTTGTTTACTTGACTTACTTCCTTTAGTATGTTTTCAGGTAAGGCAGGTTGATATCTATACAAATAACCATATGCACGAAGATGATAAACGAGGTATTCTAATTCATACATGGTTGTAGAATCAACATAGTGAAAAGAAACTGCAAGATCAGAACAGCAACCAGGGCCCTAAAATAGTGGTGGAAAGACACTGTTAATAAAAAGCACATTAATATCCAATCATCACATACTAATTTTAAAAGAATCCAAGCATTAAAGTTGGCAACATAAAGCAGAGTTACCTAATTTATTAGACGTGAAAGAAACTAACAGTTTGTTAGAAACTAAGAGTTCCTAGTCAAACAAAATTGCCAAAGTATTTCTAACTGAAACTATTCTTTTATTTTTCAGTGTTTTAGTAAAAAACAAGTTCCCAGGCAAGGGTGTGAGAGCCACAAATGAACACATAGGGTTTAACTTGCTAAGGTATAGTTTATTTTATTTCAAATTTGTGAGGCAAGGGTATGAGAGCCACAAATGAACACAGAAGGTTTAACTTGTTAAGGTATAGTTTATTTCAAATTTCTGATCCTTTCTGGAAGCAATATTTATGACTGAAATATTGTACTAAACTGTTATTTTTAAGCATACAAGCAATAAAAGACAATAAAAGAAAACAGCTAAATTATTTAAAAGAAATAATGACTGTGGTTACCAAAAACACTCAAGAGTGTCAAAGAAAAAATAAACATAAATAGGGAATTCTATAAATCCGATTAAAAAAGATGCTTAAAACATTTTCATATATACCAAATTAAACAGGTAAGTTTTTTAAAAGCTCAAACAGAATATTACCCAAAAAAGGAAATACCTAAAGAGATACTTAGTAGATAAAGATGTTAATTGACAAAGTTTCATGAAGGGATCTAAAAGGGCAACCTAAGGAAAAAATTCTGGGCAAAAGTATCATTGTCCCAAAACTAATGAGCTTCCATGCAAGAATAAAGACATAAAGTTGCTGAAACACCTTGAAAGAGAAGAAAAAAAGGGAGACTAACACATTTTTAAATTAGTAACTTAGAGAAGGTTCACTAACAACATATTGGTGGGGCAAAATCAAGCAGAACAATGGCACAGAATTGAAATCCCAGACACTGATGCAGTTGTATTACAGAAAAATTAAGAAGGGTAAATTGGATATATAGTATGATCTCTAACAAAAATTAAAATATTGGGCCTGGGCCTTAGCTCAGTGGTTCTGCCACCTGCCTCGCAAGCGCAAGGTCCTAAGTTCGATCCCCGGTACCAAAAAAAACCCACCTCTTTGATAAAGTTGAGTATGTATGAAGTTGAATATCTTCATCCCTACTTACCAGATAAAATTTTTCTATATTCTTAGTAATTACTATAAAGAAAATATATGCATGATATTTAGAAAGACTTAGAAAAATATTATTCAGTGATAGATGAATAACAGCATTTTGGTTTCTGTACAATGTCCTGATACAGAACAGGCAATTTTAGAAGATGCGATCAATTTCAGTACTTCAAATTTTGTTTTAGAATTTTCATTATAACAGAGTAAATTTTTAAGGTGACAACAAACTTTACCCTTCATTTAGAAACCACTACTTAAATAAAAGATGTCCTCTACAAATTTTGTAAATAGGGATAATACTTCACTGGTTACAAAATAATGACAGTTATGATGCCCTTTTGTTATTGTATATGTAACCAATATTTCAGTACACTCATATGCCCTGGGATATATTTGTACATGCTTTGTAATGCTATTAAATCTGAGTACATTTTTATATGGGAATGAGTGTAAAATTTAGAAGGGGAATGGTCAAGTCATCTTGCAATGTTTAGAATAGATTAAGAAAAGCATGTATCAAAAAAGCAGACTGGAAACACTGTACTTCTATTTCACAGTCTTATATTGTTGCAGCTACAGTAGCAATGAAAAAACAGCATAAAGCTTCAACAATCTCATTACATAGAAGTGAACTTAAAATCTTCATTTATTAAAGTGGACTTTTACCGCAATAATATAATAGTTGTTTTAACATACACACTCTACTACTTCTTTTGGCACATTATCCTATTGATCATAGAAAGATGCATATGAGCAGTAAAAGGAAATAAAACCTTTTAGAATCACAATGGTTTGCAATACTGCCTAGTTCAGTGATGGTGAACTTTTTAGAGCTCTCACTGATACAAACAGCCCAGTGCGGCACTCATGCCACAGGTTCACCACCAATGGCCTAGTCAATTATCAGGTAAGGCCAATTACTGAATTTTCCTGAGCTCAGTTTTGTCACCTATTAAATCCAGAACTGTTGCAAGGATTAGCTACCCATGATGTTTGTGTAGACACAAAAAACACACAGGTGGCTGACAATACAAACAGCAGTGATTTGCTTCAAAATTTCCTTTTAAAGCTGGTCACCTAAAAGCCTGGGCCAGATGTAGGCCAGGGTTTGTTAATTTTGGCACTACTGATATTCTGTACTAGTTAATTCTTTGATGGGAGTGTGAGCCTGTTCTATGCACTGCAGGATGGTTAGTATCTAGTGGGTTTCTAGCAACCTAGTTGTAAAAACCAAATGTTTTCCATACCCTGCCAGATGTCCCATGGGGTAACAATAATGGTTAGAGAATCATTATTCTAGCGGATGATTTGAAAGCACTGGCTTGTGAAGAGGAGAGTGGTACAATTTATTAATATCAGGCAGAGAAAAGGTACAGAGAATTAGTGACTTGCCTAAAGACTTTAATAAGAGAGCTGAGGCTAAAAACTGGGTTTCATGATTCCTCGTCACATATTCACTGTAGTAGTACTCTTAACAGTGAAAAACTGGAAACAATCTACATTCATATCAGCATGGAACAAAGTGTTTATATATTAGATTATGCAACAGGTTAAAATAATGAAGTAGACACATTAACAATATGTTAGTTGTATGAAAAGGGAAAATGTGGAAAGATGCATATGGTCTAATTCTATTCATTTAAAAGTCTGCAAAACAATACTATATTTATGAACATCAACACGAAAGAAAAATAAATGTGTAGTTAGTGAATAACAAATTTATGATAATGTTTAATTCTAGGGAAGGAGTAAGAGAGCTAGAATGGGGAGGGTATGCAGGCTCCAAGTATAACATATTTCTCCTTTGAAAAATTTTGAAGCAAATTCACAAAAGATTAACATTTGGTTAAGCTGGGTGATAAGTATAAGGTATATTATTATCAAACAGCTGTATACTTGAAATATTGCATCAATGTATTTTACATAAAATTCTCAGGAAGGTAAGCTAAGGTACCAAATGAGAGCCAAAGCTCATTAAATGCTTACCACGTGATAGGCTGTACTATACGTAATTACAAGGAAATGGCACAAGTAGCTCTTGTCCATTTTACAAATGAGGAAACAGACCTCAGCCGAATTCTGTTCATTCCATGGTCATTCAATTAATAAATGGGAGAGCAGAATTTGAACCTAGGTCTTTCTGAACCTCGCAGTCTTCTCACAAGTTCCTGATGATTAGAAGGCTCTTTAACCAGATCTCCAGTTGGCTTCATGCAAGTTTTTATTCAAAAGTCATCTCTTAGAAATGCCTTGCATCAAAACCACAGTATCCCACCAACTATGGGTAACTTTTAAGGATCTTTTTCTTCAAAAGAACTGAAGAGTACCTAAACTCATATCCTTATGAGTCTGCCTGCTAATGGTGAATTTCCCCATCCAGAATGTTCAATTCTCAAGAACTGAAGCCTGACTGTATTTGCTTTTATACTCTCAATGCCTGGCTATGGTAGTATCAAGAAACACTGGTTAAATGGCTACTGCCGATTCCCATTTTCGTTTGCTTTGTTATACTGCCATGGTAAGCAGAACTCTCCCTTGGTATTTTATTGATACTGAAGAAACATACACATACTAGCTAGTTTATCTTTTAAGTCAACAAAGTAAATTAGTCCCAAGTATTTATACAGTAATAAAATTTCCAAACTTACCTGTACAGGAGGATAATAGTTATAATTCCAGTACCAAAAGGTTCTGGGTAGATAACTTTTGATTAAGTGGTGTTCTGGTACAAAGGGATGAAAAGTTTCTTTTCCTGTGGTATCTCTGGAATCCCCAGCTTCTACATTCATAACTTCCATGCATTTTCCCAGTGCTAGGTCTTCAATGGAAGAACTATGTGTACATTTTTCTGTTTTAAACGCATCAATAAATCTCTTCAAGGCTTCTTTGCTTAGTACATATCCTGCTCCTCCACTCATGTAACCCTGCTTTACAAAGGGCTTAAATCTTCTCCCAAAATAAATGGGTTTTTCAGGGCTATATTTTGAAAGAAGCCATCTCAAATTGTCTAGTATGACATATGTATCATCATCTGCTTTCATAAACCAATCCGCATCTTCTAAATAATGGTCATGAACATACTGAAAAGCTTTAATTGTTTTCCAGTATAGTTGATCTCTACCTTCTTTGGTTTTTAAGCCCACAGTAGGGAAGTCTTTATTTTCTTCTGAACTCATAAATAACACTTTATTACAACGTTGGGCCCATGTAGCTTTGACATGTTTGGCCTTTTTCTCTAGATTTTGAGGGCCCGTCATAACCCAACAAAGAATTTTAACTTTCTGGTACAGGTTTTCAGCGATGTCTGTGTTCTCATCTAAAATTTAAATAAAATAAATTGAAGAAAATATTTTCTTAAAGACTCTTCTCTATTTACCCATCTATCATTAGTGATTTAGATGAAAGAAAGCAAAACTCAACCTAAGGGTAACTACATTCTGAATTACTGATTTCTTGTCAGTTTTACCCAGATTACTAAAGGTGTCTCTAGGACTCACATTCTTACCACTCAGATGTTGTTCATGGGGCAGCATCATCAGGACCACCGGAGACTGTTAGAAATGCAGGATCTTAGGCCCTGCCTTAGAACTGCCAAATCAGAATCTGAATTTTAAAAAGTTCTGGTGATTCATACACATGTTAAATATTGCTTTAAATAATCTCTGCTTGGTATTTCATACTACAAAGAAAGTTTTGGCTGTTATTCAGAACATTCACTGGAATTTCTCACTACTCTGAGCTTCTGAAGGGCAGAAAAAAACATGCTGCTGAAGTGGCAGTTCATTTCTGAAGGTCACTAGAGTCCACGGTCATGAATTTCTACAGGTACCTTCAGGTGGCCCTGAAAGCTTTCATGCTAGCACAGTTCCAACAGGAGTTAATGCAGGTTTGAGATTACTTCTGATAATTCTAAACACTTCATTTCAAAATGCAAATCCCCCAAGCAGAAACAGAACAGGTGCAATTTCCAAGACTGTTCAGAACAGTGTTTTTTAAACTACTAGTTTGCAAAGAAATAAGCTTATGGGAGAATATAAATCAACATATTCAACATATTACTTCTTTCATCAAGGAAGGATTCTGATTAAAATGAGGAGGGGAAGGTCCACTTAACTAAGCAGTAAGCTTAGGGACTTAAACTGACTTACATCCTGGCATAAGCTTCTTACCTGACTGAGAACAATTCACAGGCTGTCAGGCCAGGACCACACTATAGTACTGGTCTAAAAGAAGACCCCAATTATAAGACTCTAAACTAGTACTTCTTAAACTATCTGTGGTGAAGGATGAATTATTTCTAATTATTAAATATGATAAAAATCAATGACTCAAAAATATAAAAAGGTCTGGAGTCTTTATTTTTAGATTCAGACAAAATCACCATTACCATAAAACATTTCTGCTTATCTCAAGTTTAGTTTCCATATATATATTTAGTTACTGAGTCTGCAAACCACACTGAGTAGCAATGGTATAGTATCTTAAGGAAGGGTAACCTTAAAGTCAGGATGGAATAGTGGGTTTCAAAATCTTAGTCCTGTAAGCCAGATGTGGTGGCACACACCTATAATTCCAGCACTTGGGAGGCTGAGGCGGGAGGATCGCCAAGAGTTCGAGGCCAGCCTGAGCTTAAAAGTGAGTTCAAGGCTAATCTGAACTACACAGCAAGACACTGTCTCAAAAAAAAAAAAATCTTATTCCTGTAAAAAATTAACAATACAGCCGGGCATGGTGGCGCACACCTGTAATCTCAGCACCCGGGAGGCTGAGGCAGGAGGATTGCTGCAAGTTTGAGGCCAGCCTGGGCTACATAGTGAGTTCAGGGCCAGCCTGAACTACATACAAAGGGAGACCCTGACTCAACCCCCCCCCCCAAAAAAATTTAACAATACTGGCATAATTTACTAAATATTGGCATAATTTACTAATTAACTGATTGAGAAGGGAAAGAAGAAAAGGCTGAATATCAAGAATTCACAAACATAAAGGCCATTATCCCCCTATTTTCAGCAAGAAAGCACTGACTGCTGATATACCTGAGCCCAATCTCTTAGCTATATAGACAAACCAAACCCTGGACAAAAGGAGAAAATAGTACATGGAGGACCCCACTCCCCCTGCCACCAATCTGTCTCACTTAGGACACAAACAGCATTGATACTCTCACTTTCAATTATTTATTAATCACTCTGTACCAAGGTGTGCTGGCACTGGAGATGGACACTCATTTCCTGCCACAGAAGAATTTACAGCTTAGCAGGGGAGCCTTATATGCAAACCCGTAATTGCTACATATAAAAAATGCTAACACAAGTATGTATAAAGTGATCAATGTGCTGAGAGAAAAGAAACAAATGGTTGATTCAGCCTACGGAGTAGTGACATGTAGGACTTGGGTAGAACAGAGAAGAAAGAAATGAGATGACAAAAGAGATGATGTGGAAAGTCTTTAAGTGAGTAGAAGCTCATCAAAAGAAAGGACAAAAGGTATGTTAAAGTTTAGCTGAGTAGGTATGTGGCCATAGCTGAAGGCCTTGTTAGGGGAAATATACTATGGATTGAGAGGAAGCGTTCTTTAAAAAAATGGTAAAATAGTAAAACTGTTAGAATTCAGTGATAAATGAAATTAACTGGCATATTAAGGAAAGTATGTACCATAATTTCAGTTTCCAATTTATGCAGACTGTGGTAAGAGATACAAAATAATATAGGAGGAAGAGCAGGATTTTAAAGTGCTAAGAAAAGAAACAGGAGCTCAATTTAACATACTGAATCTAAGGAGAGTAGACAGACCTTTCCCATAACCCACATTTTGTGGGCCACTGAGCAGAACAAATTAATATCAAATAAAAGTGGCTGCAGTGGGGCCTGTAAATCCTACTAGTAGTAGGGAAGTTTGTCCTAATCAATCATCTGAAGACATGGCACTATGCTACTGAATAAGTGCACGGTGACCAAAGAGCTCCATAAGAACACAGAGTGTCTCTCAGAACCTAAATGCTGTTATATAAACATTCACGTAACATGACAATTTGTAATAGAATGCATGTACATCCTAGGCGATAAAACTCAACCAGGTTTTGATATCTCACCATTTAACTTCTGTGTAAGGAGTATTTTACTACTGGATAGGTAAAAGAAACAACTCTTAATGGGAGGACTCTCTGCATCCCAGAATTCCAGTTTTCAAGCTGCTTTTATTCTTTTTTGCCAAATCACCATTTGCAAAGATCTCTATATTGTACTCAAAGTATCTGAAACTCAGCTGAGGATAAATATATTAAGAAATAGATGGAAATTAAAATTATGAAGGTTATGATATAACGTTACAACAGAGACATTATACAAAAATAGCTAAAGGACAGAAACTTGGAGAAAAACAACATTTCAAGGGTACATACAAAACACAACTGAAAAAATCCTGTTAGAGGTAATAGGCAAGGAGAAGATGAAATCATTACACCATCACCTTAGTTTGTTACTTTCTTAGTTTTGTTATTTTGAAAAGGAGAAAATATTATACATGTATATATTGTAACATATTTTTATCAGTAGTTAACATATCTTTTTTCTAAGAAAACAAGACTAAGCAAAAACTATGATGGAAACAAAACAACAGCAAAAGCCACAGATACAGATATAACCATAATAACAGAATTGGGGCTAAGGAACAATTTTCAAAAACCCTATGTTTTTGCTAAATCACAGTTTCTAAATCATTTCTATTAAAATTAATATACTACTCCCTAAATAAATCTGTGTTTTAGCAACTTCTGTCTCCTGAGGCAATCCAAAAATTATGTTTTAATACCTGGAATATAGAGCTCATTTTAGCTTACAGATATGGTCATATAAAAAAGTTACATAACTCCTAGACTGATATACTCCTTAATAACATAACCCGTACCTTTATGTTGGCTAGAATCTGCATTGAAGTTCATTTGTCCTTCTGGATGATTCTGTCCATTATCATCTGAATGTCTTGCATGAGGATCATTATGAAGAATATTAGGCTGGGTGTCACCTTGTTCTCCCAACAAAATACTAAATAGCTGAGAACATAAAAAAAATCCTATTGCTGATCCACAGAGGAAGGTTAAAATATTCAGCCAAGATTTAGAGGCCATTTCCTGAAAGTGTATTTCTGTTAAAAAAAAAAAAAAAAAAAAAGCAGGATGTTATAAAATTATAAATCAATAAACATAATAAAAGTAAAAAAAGTGTGATAACTTTTAGCTCTCATGGAAAGTTATCTCTTCTATATAGAAGAACATTTCTAATTTCTCCTTATCTATCACTATTTCCTGCTGTAACAGCATATTATATTCAATAAAACAAGTGACTAATTAGCAAAATAATTACTGCTGGAATGGGGGAATGACAGTACTGTATTTGCTTACACACTTATTTTTCCCACCAGTATCCTTTGTGAACCTCAAGCCTCTTTGCCATAATCTTTTTTCCCCCTTGGCTGTCAACTATGAGTACTGAAGTCTACCCTCACTTTTACAGCAATCAACACCTATTTTCCAACCCAGAAGTTACTCAATTTTTTCTGTAAATGACTAGAAATAAAATGCTTCAGGCTTTGAGGACTATAATGTCATCCCTGTTGCATCATGTTCTAAAAAACTTAAAAATGTAAAAGGGATTTAGCTTGTGGAGGGATTGGCCTGCCACAAGTTTTGTAATTAAAGCTTTATTTACGTATATTCATGTCCATTCTTTAATGTATTTATTCTGGCTGCTTTTCACTCCAAATTAGAGTTGAGTTGTTCCAACAGAGGAAAGAGCCTTACCTGACTCTTTTCAGAAAAAGTGCTGGCCTCTGCTATAAAACCCTGGCGGTACCGGATGTAGCCTCCCCTGCTTACCATCCTTCACTGTTCTCTCACTGGACTGCAAGATGCTGAATGGCATCTATATTACCAGGATTAATACCTGTAGTGGGGTGTCTGGAACATAGTGGCTGTTCAAAAGATACCTGTTGAACTGCCCCACAGCCAAACACACAGGCCCTTTTTAGGGGTTTGCTAGTAATTACTATACATTGCAGTTATAAATTCTCTGAGAATAGTCCTTAGAGCACAGCTTCCAACTTCTCAAGATAATTAAAAAAATAAATTTCTTGGCATCTATCATATGCCAGATGCTGTCCATCACACATAATTTCATTTTTCATTCTGACTATGCTCATTTTGCAGATGAGGAAACAAATTTTTGAAAGGTAAGCACAAGGAAGGAAGAGAGAATTCGCACCCAGATCTATTTGCTTAAGAAAAAACCAGTGCTTTCTGTTACACTTCTCAAACCTGTCATCCAATAAGAAGTCAATGGACACATGTAATAAAGTTAGAAGTCTGAGAGATGAAACCAAATACACAAGTCAACAATCACCACTGCAACAACAAAAATAAAACAATTTCACATGACTGTATTTCCAGAATGGCTAAGATCTTTTAGACAAACCATCAAAATACAATAAAATTTAAAAAAACAACAACAAACTAAATGTTAAAAAAAGAAATTATGTTTGAAGACACCAGTAAGATAAGAAAATAGTGAGAATTAGTGGGTCCAAAGTTTGGAAAAAAGAAGAGAGGTGAACTGGGCACTTGTCACAGCTCTACTGTACTGATTCTGACAGAGAAAACAGTTGAGAGGCAATGAAACTAAGCAAAAGTCAGTCTTCCTAGAACAGATCCAAGAAAACACTCCTTCCTTTGTGTTACATAATTTGCTTTTAAAATTAAAAATATTTTGTGATGCTGTTTCATGTTGCTATACTCTTCTCAGAGTATTATCACTCAAGCATATGTACATGCTGGCTTTTCCTTGTTGATTTTACCTGATTCTCTCCCAATTTCAAGGACTTCTACCTTATGATTAAATATCTGTAAACTACTCTTCTTTTCTGATGACAGTATAAAAATCATCTCATGTAGGTGGAATACACCCCTCACCCCAAAGGCCTCTCAGAGTTCTGGCAAAAATCATCATGTCCCCCTCTACAGATTCTTCACCAGAGTGGTGAAGTAGACCAGGCTGGAAGAAGAGATTACTTAACCATGTTGTACATTAAGGAGGTTTCTATATTTATTTGAACTGGGGAGGGGGTTACTTATGACAAGTGCTTTCCAAACCTGGTACTTTCTAAACCTGATGTCTCAGCAGAATTACCTGAGAAGCATTTTAATAATGCAGACTTGTAGACTTGAGAATAGAGAATTCAGATGCAAAAAATTTGTCTGGAAAATAAAACTTGGTAGGGGCCGGGGATTTAGTTCAGTGGTTCTGTCGCCTGCCTTGCAAGCACAGGGTCCCAAGTTCGATTCCCGGTACAAAAAAAAAAAAAAAAAAGACTGCCCTAAAAACAAAACTTGGTGTTACGCACTGTAAAGAAAATACTCAATCCAAAGAAATGCATGAAGAAGGAAGAAATCTCCCCAAATCTTACCACCAAGAAATAACCATCATTAACATTTGGTGAATATCATTGCAGACCTATTGCTATGAATAAAGAACATAGAAGAAGTGGTAATTATAGCTAACATTTGAGCCTTGTACTAAGAACTTTACATGGATAAAATAGAGATTATTATTCCCATTTTACAACTCAGACACAGAAAATGGTAAAATTCCCAGTCACACTAGCAATGTGAATCAAGAATTTCTTAAACATTATTAGTTTTTACTAGTCATTTTCTTTCAAAGATTTAACAAACTGGATTTATAAGAAAAAAAAAGGAAATGAATCTAAAGGAGCTATTAAATGTCACTTAGCTATTCAGAATATGACCCCTCCCCCACATCCTCTAAATTATCCCTTTAAAGATTAGGAAAAAACTATGAAAAACAAAGCAGCTATAGGCCCTTTATTTAGCTACACATTTCAATTTTAGGTAGTAACTCTTTTGGTTTTTGTGAGAAATGTAGAGATCTGCATACACACATATCTCTCAATTTTTGTGAACTATTTTTACTTGCTAAAATTTATTATGAATTGTAACTTCATGACTGCTTAATCTTGGATTAAGCAAAACTGGATTCCATACTCTATGTAGCTCCTCTAAACTTTAGTTCTTCATTGATGCCATATATTTTTGGACTGGATATCAGCAAGTAGTTCTCATGTCAGCGCTGAGTAAAATCTTGCAAGCTGGAAAATGTCTGGTATTGCGTTAATATATGAAGCACAACCTGTCCAAATACAAACATTCTCCTTAGAACTTTGTACATGGTATTTCATGGTCTTCTTACACAGATGGCTGAGAAGTTTGAGAACTGATCCTTTACACTTGAAAATACAGGCATATCTTATTTCACTGTCCTTGGTTCTACTGTGCTTTAGAGATATTTTCACAAATTCAAAATATGTGACAATCCCTCATTGAGCAAGTCTATTTTCCAACAGCAAGTGTTCACTTTTCATCTCTGTGTCACAATTTGGTGATTCTTCCAATATTTCAAACTTCTGTTTTGTCTATAATCTTTGATGTCACTATTGTAATTGTTTTGGGGCACCATGAACCACACCTGTTTAAGACTTTGAACGTAATAACGGTTATGTGTGTTCTAACTACTCTGGCCTGTTCCTCATTTCTCTCCCTTTTAAGCCTCCTTACTCCCTTGAACACAAAAGTATTAATATTACATCAATTAATAATCCTATAATGGCCTCTAAGTGTTCAAGTGAAAAGAACAGCTACACATTTTTCATTTTAAGTCAAAGATAGAAATAATTACATTTTGGTGAGAAAGGCACATAAAAAGACAATAAAGGTCAAAAGTTAGGCCTCTGGGCCAGGGATTTAGCTCAGTGGTTCCACCACCTGCCTTGCAAGTGCAAGGTCCGTAGTTCGATCCCCAGTACCAAAAAGCTAGGCCTCTTGCACCAAAGAGCCAAGTAGTAAAAACAAAGGAAAACTTTTTAATGGAAATTAAAAGTACAACTCCAGTGTACACAAGAATAAGACGGTGAAACAGTCAATGTTGATGTGGCAAGTTTTAGTGGTCTGATGGAAGATCTAACATAATATATCCTTCACGCTTATTCTAATCCAGAGGTAAGAAAGCTGGAAAAGGCAAGCCCGAAGCTAGCAGAGGTAGGTCAGTGAGGTTTATGGAAAGAGAAGTGCAAGGCAAAGCAGAAAATGCTAATGTAGAAACTATAGCAAATTAAAGATCTAGCTGTGGTAATGGATGAAGATGGCTACACTAAACAACGGAATTTCAATGTAGAGGAAATGGACTTTCATAGCTAAAGAGAAGTCACTATCTTGCTTCAAAGGAATGACTCTCTTGTTAGAAGCTAAAACAGCTGGTGGTTTTAAGCTGAAGCTAGGGACAGAGATGTAGCTCAGTGGCACTGTACCTGCCTGGCAAGTGCAAGCAAGGTCCTGAGTTTGATCCCAGGTACCGGGGGAAAAAAAGAAAGCTGAAGTTAATGGTCATTTATCACTCCAAAAGGTCCTAAGGTCCTTAAGAATTATACTAAATCTACTCTGCCAATGCTTTCTAAATGGAACAACAAATCCAACAGACAGCACATCTACTTACAGCATGGTATGTTGCAAAAAGTGTGCTATTAAGACCTACTGCTCAGAAAGAAAAAAATCAAAATTTTACTGCTCACTTACAATGCATCCAGTTACCCAAGACCTCTGACAGGAATATTATTTGAAAGTTCTAAATCATTTAAAATATATAGCATTAGGTTATATTATGAGAAAAGGTAAAAGAAGGTGCCCTTCCCTATTCTCATGCAATTTAGTCTTAAAAGTCAAGGAATTAATTAAGACTAAATAAAGGGGGACATATACCATGTTTATGAGTCAAAAGTACATGGTAGAAATGTCAATTCCTCACAAATTGATATTTAGGCTTTAATGCAATTTTTATCAAAGTTTCAACAAGTAGACAATATTATTTCACAATTCTTCAGGTGAAAGAACTAGAATAGTTAAAATTTTGAAAATATGAAAAAGGCAGGAAGACTGATTTTCTTGAGTTCAGGGTATCATATAGAGTAATGAAGACTATAGCGTACTGGTACAAAGATAGAGACAGGAATCAATGGAAAAGAACAGAGCATCTAGAAACAGACTTGTGTATAGATGCTCAAACTGATTTGTGACAAAGATACAGAAACAAATGAAAGATATCCTTACAATAAATGGTGCTGAACGTTCTTCGGCAAAAGGATGGCATGTTCAAGCCAAGACTGAGGGTCTTGGTGAGACCCTGTGCCAAAATTTTAAAAAAGAGCTGAAGACATAGCTCAGCACAAAGGCTCCAAGTTCAATTAACAGTGCCAAAAAATGAAACAAGCAAAAAGGCCCACATTCCTCAATGTAAGTCTCACATCTTCATAAAAATTAACTCAAAATGGACCAGTCTTAAATGCTAAAATATGCAAGGTCAAAACCCTTAGAAAAAGACTTTGTGTTTTAGAACTAGGAAAGACTTCATAAACGTAACACCAAAAAGCATAATTCATAAAAGAAAAAAACTGAAACTTGACTTTATCAAAATTAAAAACTCTCTCTGTGAAAGACTGAGGATGAGCAGACAAATGACAGACTGGAACATCTGCAAACCACACATCTGGGGAAAAAACCCAACTAGCTTCTAGAATATATAAATAATTCTCAAAGATAAAATTCAATTAGAAAAAGTGCAGAAGATACTTCACCAAACACACATTTCACCAAAGATGTAAAGTCAGACTTTGGATTTAGGCTTTCTTAGTTTATTAGCTATAGATTATATTAGATATCCACCAGAATCATTCCACATCTAACTCCATTATTTTCTCAAGAATTTCTTTTTCTTGGACCGGGGATTTAGCTCAGTGGTTTTGCCACCTGCTGCGCAATCTCAAGGACCCGAGTTCGATCACCGGTACCAAACAAAAAAAAGAATTTCTTTTTCTTGTACTTTTCCTCCTCTTTCCTCAGAGCTGCTTTATGAACATTCTTTAAATTATCCAAGCAATTTCTTACAAAATAGCTTGCTACTCTGCCTGCACTAATCTAAATTTCTGGCAAGGAACTGGCATAGACCTTCTCCCACTTGGGATTTTTGCCTTTCAAAATTGTTAAGATCTTACAGTACACTTCAACTTGCTTGAAATTTGTGTTTTATGAGCTGCATCTCATATCACCCCAATTACACTTTTTGTTGCTTAATCTGTTCTCTTTCTCTCAAGGGTCAACAGAAGTATTCCCTGGAAAAACTTGTAGGGAAATAAGACAGGGACAGGAACAAAGCAAAGAAAGCAAGGAAGTATCCATGGAGAGCAATTTTAGCCCAATCCTTCAATACAGCTCTGAAGAAAATGCAGGTCACATCTATTTACTCATGCCATCAGTCACTGGTTAAGATCTGTCCTTACGAAGCAAATTTCCAAGGCATTTCCACAGTGTGTACGCTGCCAAAGTGGACTCTGGCATTATAAGGGGGGCCGTCCCACAAAGAAGTACAGAAGCTGGAAATGAACTACAGAAGTTGGGAATGAACACACATCAGAAGTCTAACATCAAGAAGGAAACAACAGGCCAATACACAAAGCACTGGTATCATCAGCAACAGTGGTTTTCAGATAGGGAAAGTTAAAAACTCTTCAGTTTGGATTCTCACTGTGGAACTCGCACAAGCTTGAGCAATAACTCACTCCAGGTGGATCATGCTACAGATGATTAGCCCCAAAGATGTGTACAGAGATTTCAATAAATTTTTTAGTATCTACTCTGCTATAAATAGCGAGTTAAGAATTCCAAGGCATTTTAAGGAATACCAACATAGTTAAAGCAACTTGGAAGAGCTTATGTAGTGATTTAAAAAAAACCTACCATTAATATCCTGAAAGATAGTGCTCACTTTGGCAGCACATACACTAATACCTTGAAAGATAAAAAGATGCCATACCCTCATATTCATGAAGACACTAATTTTTTAGAAAATTAAAGAAAAACCCCTACAAATTATAAACACCTCAACAGAAGAACTGTAGTTTAGAAAAAGTTAAGGAAATCTGCTGAAAATGAGCAAAGCAAAGACAAGGTGATGAAAAATAAAGTGTTCATGATAACCAAAAATCAGTTTTATATGTTCAGATAAATCCAAAGGGAGGAAATAACAAATTATTTCAAAGATGTTTCCACACTGAGGCGATCCAGATGCCCAGCATAGTAAGTAAAAACAGCCCCATAAAGTTACATTATCATAAAATTTTGGACTACTTATGTCAAAGAAACCATTCTGCTAGATTTTAGAAACTGGAACAAAAGGTCATGGACAAGAGTTAAGAATAAAATGCTTCTGGACTTTTATACTTCAAAACTGTAAAGTTAAAAATCAAAATTCTAAGGAAAATAATTTCCAATGTTAAATTCTGTACCCAGCCAAACTGTCCAACAAATGTGAGGGAAGAATACAGAAATTTTAAACATAATAGATTTTGGTTATATTAGTTTTTGATGTTAATACTTCTACTTTAAAACATAAGACACAGCTATAGAGATGCTGACCAAGTTGTTGGAGATACAGGTTTAGAGATGGGGAAAAGTTACAGCATTAGTCATCTGTATATTTGAACTGCAAAACTAAAAAGTCAAACCGAACCTATAATCTACCAAATAAAAATATGTAACTAATTATTCATTGAAAAGGATATTCTTCTAAGTGTTTTAAATTTATGTCATCTTTCCACAATCACACATAAGCTAAAACAGGTGTATAAATTCCCAGTAATTTATAGCTTGCTGAAGTGGCTTGCTACTATAAAAACCTCAAGACAAATTAAAATTCTTTTTTAGAGTACTCCTTTCTTTGTGTTCAAATGTAGGTGCCTCCACTTTTAGATTACTCTTAATAACCCACTAAGCAGAATATTACACAACTGCTAAAAAATCTCCTAAAGATTATATTTCAATATAAAAACATGGTTAGAATGTAAGCAAATAAAGAAAAAGAAGATGCAAAATTGTACACACAGTTGTTTTTCCAACCATGTATTTAAGAAAAAGCTATCCCAAAAAAACAACTAGGAAAAAGAAATGTAAAAATTTCTAATTTCAGCGGTAGGATTATTTTCCCTATTTTTCTAAATTTGAGTGTAGTGAGTATACACAGTTTGAAGAACTCAAAAATTAATTTTGATTTTAAACTCTCAATTTTGAGGATCTCAAATAGCTCCTGTTAATGTGAATTACATCTACTGATTAGATTTGTATTAGAAATTAAAACAGAAAATACTCTGAGGCTTTATTTTTTGAAGCAGGTTTATATTTACAACAAAATTAAGAAGGTAGAGATACACCCTTTCTTTCCACAAATGTATAGCCTCCTTTATTATCAGCATCCCTCATCAGAGGATACATCTGTTAATAACTGATGAACCTACATTATTACCATAGCTTACATTAGGGCTCACTCTTGGTGGTGTACGTTCTGAGTTTATATGGCATATTGACACTAGATTGCAATAGCAGTATTTTCACTGCCCTAAAAAGCCTGTGTTTAAACTACAGCTGCTCCTCAACTTACGATAGGGTTATAGTCAGATGAACTCCTTGTTTGGTTTTTTGAGGCAAGGCCTCAGTATGTAGTTCAGGCTTACCTTGAAGTCACTGTATAGCCCAGGCTGGCTTCAAATTCACAGTGCTCCTCCTGCCTCAGCCTCCTGAGTGCTGAGATTACAGCATGTGCCACCACCACGTCTGGTTCAGATGAACCCCCTGTAAGGTGAAAATACTGACCCTGAAAATTCATTTAACATACCTAACCTACCAAATAACAGAGCTTAGCAAAACAACACACTATACACCGTTGGCTGTTTACCCTGGAGAGCTGCTACGGTCTAACCTTGAAAGTATCCTGCCGACTTATCACTAGCCCGTGATATAGTTCAGATCTAAAATATCCCCAAAAGTCTTGTGTTCAGAGGTGAGACTTTTGGAAGGTGACTAGATCACGGAGATGCTCCACTGGTCTGTGTTTGGTCCACTGATGAGTTCATAGCTGTGCTGTTCAGATTTGGGGCCTGGTCAAAAAAGGAAAGTTCCTGGGGCTCTGACCTGGAAGGGTGTATTCTTGTCCCCCAGCTCCACCCCTCCCTTTCTGCTTCCTGGCTGCCATGGAGTAAGTAGTTGTTCTCTTCTAGGCTCTTCTGTCATGACATTTCTACCTTGGAGCCAGACAACCATGGACTAAAACTTCCAAAACCATGAGCCAAAATAAACCTTTCTGCATTTAAGTTCTAAGTGCTGGGTATTGTGTCTCGGCAACAAGGAAGCTGACTCATAAACCCAAGAAAAGGTCAAAATTCAAAATTTTAATAATTTGTATTGGGTGCATACTGCTTTCCCACGATGGTAAAGAAAAAAATCAAACAGAATAATTCTAAGTTGGGGACCATCTCTATTCATAATAGACGAGAAACCCACTATCTGTTAATACAAATAACATTTTATGAAAAATATATTTGAGGGAGAGGGAAAGGGTATAATTCATAATAACTAAATCTTGGAAACAGCCTATGAGTCCATCAACAGATGAATGAATAAAGAAAATGTGATATTTATATACAATGGAGTACTACTCTGCAATAAAGAATAATTTTGAGTCATCTGTAGGAATATGGATGCACTTTGAGACCAAAGTGTTAAGTAAAATAAATGAGACACACATGTTTAAATACTGCATGGTTTCTCTTATACGACATAACCTCCAGAGCAAAATAAAAGATACAAGATAGGAAACAGGAAGATAGATCTTTTGCAAATGGGAAGGGGACCAAGAGATGAATGAAGCGAGGGGAGGGGGAAGTAGGTGAGGGAAAGGAGAAGTAAACAAAATTAAGAGGTAAAAAGAATTCTTTACCTCTTTATAACCATCTATATTCTATAAATATATTGACTTTCCTTAGTTCAGGGTGTCTTTCATCTGGTCAATATATATAATATATATATATATATACTTTTTACCTCTTAAATTTTAAAAAAATTCATATTATTTTTTCAGGAAAAAAAAACTTTTAAAAAAGCAGAGAAGCAAGACTTTTTAGTTCAAGGCTTCTTTCATTTGGTTAAGATTCAGTTATTTTTTACATTATCTATAGGTATAACTAGATTTGGAACTAATCTGAGTGTTGGCTACTAAGAAATATTTGCCAAATGTGATATTTTCTACCCTCATCCATTTTGTTTTGTTTCATTTTGTTTTCTGAGACAAGGGTCTTGCTATGTAGTTCAGGCTAGCTTTGAATTCACTACATAGCTCAGGCTGGCTTTGAACTCCTCCTGCCCCGTGCTGGGATTACAGGCGGTGCTACCACACCCAGCCCTTTCTTCAGCCTGTTACAATAAATCTATACAACATGCCAGTAACTCTGGGTATTACAGACACCACAGAGAATGCAAAAAAATCTGTGGATTTATGGAATATTAATAAGACATTCTTATGTTTTGATCTTCTGATGTAGAACTGGTAGTAACATTTAAAAATATACAATCAGTGATTCATATTTATACAATTTGATTTTAAATTTGACTATGTAATCTTTGGAAAAGTTAAACACCTTTCCATCTGTTAAACAGATTTTCAACTTACAAAGGAGTTGCATTCCAATAAATCCATTGTAAAGACACCATAAGCCAAAAATGCATTCAATATCTTGATAAACTCAATGTAGAAATAAAAAATGTAAATTGAACCATTTAAAATCCTGATTTCCTTGACTTACAATAGGGTTATGCCCTGATAAGCCACTGTAAATTTGAAAAGTTGGAACCGTCATTACCGTAATAAAGTTACAGTTTTCCTCCTGTTTATAGAGTATAAACTGCCTACAGGCAAAATATAGTATTTTGCCTCCGAGTTGTAGACTACGATGCTTTTCATAAGACAGCAGTACAGTCAACACTAGCTCGCTTGATGTGGAAGTTCAAAGCACCACATTTCATTCATATTCTTCCCATTGTCAAATCTGACCATAACTGTCTACCTTCTTACTTTAACCACTCTGTGACAATACTTTTCTCCTTCAGTTATTGATCATTCTTCTCTGAACCAATTACTTCATAGAGGCTTTAAATAACAGACTTGCAAAAAGTTGTAATACAGTAGTCACCCCTTATATACAGGGAATAAACTCAGACACTAAATAGATGTCCAAAATAGTGAACAAGAGTGAACACTATGTATACCGTTTCTGATAAATCTGCAAATTATACACAGTGAGAGATTAGCAACAATAAAATAGAAAAATGAAACAAGATACTATAATTAAAGTTATTAGAATATGATCTCTGTATTTCTCAAATTGTACTACAGATCTTAGCAACCTCGGCATATGGTTTCTTTTCCTTATGAAGTTGAGAACTTTCACCTTCTCATCAATAGGAAGGACTTTACAGCCTCTCGTTGCCACAAATTGCCAACATTACCACTTTTGCACTTTGGGACCACTATTAAGTAAAATAAAGGTTATCTGAATACAAGTACTGTAATTCTGTGACAGAGCTCGTAACCTCGACAGCTACTTAGTGATGAATAGGTAAGCAGCATATATACTATGAATACCCTGGATGATTCAGGTTCCAGGTAGGAAGAAGAAAGATCAAGACTATATAAGATTTCTCTACACTAGTCACAACCGTGCACAATTTAAAATTTATAAACTGTTCATTTCTGGAATTTTCCATTTATTTTCGGACCACAGATATTGCCAGTAACTGAAACCTGAAATTATGAAAGAATAAGGAAGATAAGTACTTTCCAATGCAACACTATCAAGCCTAACTGCTTAATTTGGTATATAAGATCTAACTACTTTAGCTTCCTGCCCTCTTATTTTTTTGATAATGCTTATCTCTAAAGCTTACAACCATTCTCTAAGTTTGTCATTGACTTTTACGATTGATTCTGACCATTCTATTCTTTCTGCCCAGAGCATCTCACCCCATTCTGCCTTCTAGATAGAGGTATAATTAGCTTCTAAGGTTATCTTTGTTTCAGTACTCTCTATGACCCCTTTCCTCAACACTAAGAGCAAACTATTCTCCCTTCAAGTATTTCTTTGTTCCTTTATTTATACCTCTACCATATTCTCATCATGCTGCATTAGGGTAAGGATATGGTATCTCTCTACCATTAGAAGAGCTGGCTATGAACTCACTTATCTCCATCTCTCCAACTCTAACACACATTATAGCTTGTAAAAGATATCCAAGTTGGAGGAGAAAGGTACAGTTGAAATGATTTTTCCCAACAGCTATCTGAGTTGCCTGATTTACTAAATAAAACTGTTTTTACTGTATTTCAAATCATGTCTAACATCTACATCAACAGTTATTTCAAAGCTTTGCAAGTCTCTCAACAAAAAGAAATGAAAAATAAATGAGTTATTACTGAATAAATTATATTTCCACAGAATCATTAAGAATCTGCCTAACCATGAAATCATACAAGGCCCATCATTTGATGCTTTTAAGTACTATTCTATAGCACAAGGTCATTAATTAGCCATATAATATATTTCTTTTAATGTGTTTGACTTATGAACTATCAAAAGTACACACTAATTCAAAGACAGAGGCTACAAATATTAAATTAGTGACATCTACAGAAAAAAATTAATGCAAACTCTTACTTAATGATCCTAAAATACTATATGAGCACTAAAGTTATACAACTCAAGCACTAGAAATGATCTTGGAATTTCATAAATCCTGACAAAGTACCTCAGGATAAGAAATAATCCTTCCAAAAGTTGCATATAATGTCATACTAAGAAGTCAAGTTGTATAAATCTAAGACTGACATTGTATTTTTAAAAAATTCCTAAATTTAAGTTCAGATGATCAAGTCAGAATTCTTTCATTCCTTTTTTGTCAGTACACAAGTATCTTTTACATCCTCAATGATTCCTATAATACCCAAAGTTAGAAGTTATGATGTTTATCACAATGAAACTGTCCTAGGAACAAGTAATATTCTTTCTCCATGAATCCCACATCTGCCCTGTTCCCAACAGTACACTGAGACTCCAACCACAAGGTAGTAGCTTATTCTTGAAAGGTTATCATTTGGTCCCTATGCATCATGACCACTTTTGTCCCTATTTCTGACTTCATAAGAACAAAGTATGAATTTCTTATCCATTTTGGTACTGTTTTCCAATTGTGTCTATCTTTGAACCTACAAAAACTACCATATCTAAAAATACTTTCTTTCCCTTCTACACACAATATCTACCAATTGTGAAACTAAAATTATACAGCCTGAGTCAATATTACCAGTTTTTGATGTAGTAGCGTCCTTAGAACTTTCCTACTAAATTAAATATAAGACAAAGATACAGGTTATCACTACCATTAAATAGTACACTGAAAGCACTAGCCAGTGCAACTGAAGAAAATAAGAGATGTAAGTATTTAAGAACAGTGTCATCATTAACTATTTATAATTGGACCATCTTTTGAGAAAAATTGAAACACTATATAAAAATAGAAAATAATGTAAGGCAGCTACTTGTGAAATTATTATTAATATGAGATGATAAGCAACCATAATGGAAAATCTTATTGCAACAGCAAGCAAAAAAACTACGTACAAAGAATGAACGTAACTAAAAATGTACAAAAACCATAATTCCACTGAAGGATCTATAATAAAACTTGAGTAAATGGAAAGACGACAAATACAGTGGTTCCTTCATTCGCAAACATGATGCATTCCTCTATTCTGGGGAAGACAGCTGTATTCGAGTTCACCACCCAATGCAGAATTCAGGAATGGAAGTAAAATTTTGCCTAACACTGTGAACCGAATTGTTCACAAACAGAAGCATTCGTGAACCAAGGCATCATTGTGCTGTATATATCTTGAAATATAAAGAATAGCTTAGAGCAGTGATAGGAAACCTTTTAGAGCTTCCGATGCTAACAAACAGCCAGCTGCAGCACAAGTGCCGTAAGTTTTCCTCCACTGGCTTAGAGGATTCTGGGGAAATACAGTAGGAAATAGGAGGAATCAGTGTCCCCACCCAGCCAATTACACTGGCAAAATCTGATGTAACTGTTTTGAAATTCTGAAAAACTATTAAATGCTTAAAACATCCCAGGAAAGGCTTGGACAGTAAGGTCAGTTGTAGATGATTTCAGTTACTTTCAGCTCTTAGCTCAGGAGGAACTATCCATCTCTCACCTAACACAGTTCCTTTGGTACACAGTGTATATTTGTGAAGCAGCTTGAGTGATGCTTGTGCTGCAAGGGTGAGCAATAAAAAAAGGGTCCTCTAAATATCAGCAACAAGTTGTTTTGTTAACTATTGCTTCTGATGACAGAGATGAGACAGCCACTGTTGATGCACCGCCACTGCTTCAAATTCCCCCCTCTGACAGAGGTGATTCCAGGGGGTTTGTTTAAAGGGATAATATCTTCCCAACCCTCTTTTCTCTTTATTTTTCTCTTTCCTCATTTTTAGAAGCCAGACTTTAAGAAGCAGGGCACTGAGTAAAATCTGCCTCAAAATAAAAAATAAAAAGTGTCTGGGATATACCTTAATATAAAACCTATATCTGGGTTCAATTACTAGTACCATGGTGTGTGTGTGTGGGGGGGGTCCATACACATGAGAAATTAGAAAGTCATTATGGCTGAGTAAAGGCAAAAACTCAGATTTACCCTTGATAAAAACTACAACTATCAAAATCAAGCAAAGACAAAACAAAAGAGCAAAGGTTAGGGAAGGGAAGAATCTGAGTCCCAGCGTCATCACATAGTTAAATTCAAACATCTGCTTTTTAACAAATAACTAACTACAAGGCATTTGAAGAAATAAAAGTATCATTCATTCAAAGAAAGAAAATAATTTGTTCCTAAGATAGGTCTGATTGGCAAATCTAACAGACAGAGACTTTGATAAAACAGAAACCGCCCCCCAAAAATTATTCTGGAGCAGAAAAGAACAGGAACAGAAATTTAAAATTGGCTGAAGAGACTCAAAAGGCAAATCTTAGAAGAATACTTGCAATCTCGATGATAGAACAAGTGAAATTATTGAGTCTGAAGAACAAAAAGAAAATGGGGAAGAAATAAAATAGAACCTAGCAAATAGCAAATAGAATGCTAATCAATGCTAATCATCAAAAAAGATCATACATCATGACCAAGTAGGTTTCATCCCAGAGATGCATGGATGGTTCAACACACAGAAGTCAATAAATGTAATACATAAGCACAACCAAGGTCAAAAACCACATGATCATATCAACAGATGCAGAAAAGTCTTTTGACAAAATTCAACACTCCTACATGATGAAGACATGATGAAAACAAGCAGAGAAAGACCATACCTAAATTTGATAAAATCAATTTATGACAAACCAACACCCAGCACCATATTAAAGAAAAGATAAAGCATTCCCCCTAAAATCAGGAACAAGACAAAGATGCTCACTATCACCACTTCTACTGAACAGAGTGCTTGAAAATTAGCCAAACCAGGTAACAGAAAAGAAAGAAAGAAAAGGGATATATATTGGAACAGAAGAACTCAACTTACCATTATTTTGCAGATGATACTCTATATAGAAGATCCAAAGAACTCCACCAAAAAATTTAGAATAACCAACTTCAGCAACATAGTAGGATACAAGAGCAACACACAAAAATCATTAGCATTTGTGTACACCAATAATGAACTTGATGAAAAGGAAATTATGAAAACAGTACCAAGAAAAAATACCCAGGAATTAACCTAACCAAGGAAGTGAAAGACCTCTACAAAGAAAATTACATTACTCTGAAAAAGGAGATTGAAGAGGACATCATAAAATGGAAAGATGTTCCCTGCTCCTGGATAGGAAGAATAAATATTGTCAAATGGCCATACTCCCAAAACTGTTATCCAGATTCAATTCAGTCCCAATCAAAAAACCAACAGCATGCTTTATAAATCTTGAGAAAACAACCCTATTAAAATTCACATGGAACCAGAAAAGACCCAAAATAGCAAAAGCAATTTTAGGCAACCAAGAGCAAAACAGAAGGCCTTACAATACCTGACTTCAAAGCAACAGTGGCTTTGGTACTGGAACAAAAACACATACTGTACATGGATCAGTGGAATAGAATAAAGAAACATCCCCAGATACATTCAACTATTTGATCTCTGACAAAGGGGCCAAAACATACATTGGAGGAAAGACAGCCTATTCAACAAGTGGTTCTGGGAAAACTGGATATCAGTTGAAACTGGGTGCTTATCTTTCACTATGTATTAAATCAAAATAAAAATGGATCAAAAATCTAAACATTAAAATAAAGATTGGAAGATGAAATAGGTAAAATACTTGAAGACATAGGTGTAGGAAAGGATTTTCTAAACAGAACAAGAAATAAGAATCAACAAAGGCAATTAATGTCAGACTAAAAAGCTTCTATAAGGAAAAGAATCAATTAGTAGAATGAAGAAACAACCTACAGAATGGGAAAAAATTTTTTGCCAGCTACTTCTTAGAGCACTAATATCTAGAATACTGTACATAAAGAACTCAAAAAAATTAGATCACCTAAAATTAAAGATACAGTCAAGTAATGGGCAAGAGAAATGAACATACACTTCAAGAGGAAGTACAAATGACCAACGGATACATGAAAAAATGTTCAACATTTCTGGCCATTAGAGAGATGCAAATTAAAACACTGTGAAGATTCTACCTTACTCCAGAAAGAATGGCAATCATCAAGAAATCAAAAAATCACGGGTCAGGGATTTAGCTCAGTGGTTTCGCCGCCTGCTGCGCAAGCGCAAGGACCCGAGTTCAATCCCCGGTACCAAAAACAAAAACAACAACAAAAAATTTTTTAAAAATCACAAATGCTGGTGAGGCTGTGGTGAAAAAGGAACCTTCTCACATTGCTGGTGGGAATGTAAACCAGAGCAACCATTATGGAAATCAACATGTTCTTCTCGAAGAACTAAAATTAGAAATTCCATATGACCCAGCTATCCCCCCTTCTAGGTATTTTTCCCAGAGAGATCAAGATATAATACAGTGATACATGCATACTAATGTTCATAGTACAATTCACAGTAGTTAAATCCTGGGAATAGCCTGTACATCCATCAACAGACAACTAGATAAAGAAAAATGTGGTGTCTATAAATAATGGAATACTATTTGGCTATAAAGATGGATAAATTTGAGACATCTGTAGGAAAACAAGAAGCACACAGAATATTGTTGGGTCAAATAAACCAGAAACACAAACTTGAAAACCATATGGTATCTGTCATCTGAGTAAGGCAAAGTACAAACTAAGATCAAAATAAAGGAAGGACAGAAGGAGACAAAGGGATTGATCTCTTGCAGATGGGAAGGGGTCCACAGGATCAAGCGCAAGGGGTGAGGGAGAGGGGATGGGGAAATAATGTACAGCAAAGATAAGCCACATACGAAGTCCTAATTACCTCAATAAATGTGGACATCATATGCCATAAACATGAACTAAGATTAATATGAACAAGAATGAAAAGGGGGAAAGGGGAATTAGGAAGAAGGAGGAGGGAAAGAGATTAAAAAAGAAAGCTGAATATGTACATGTATCAATTCAAGATGACTGTAAAATGCATGTACTGAAAACATGTACTAATTTTTAAAAATTCAACTGATAATTCTGTATCTGGCAAAACTGTCCTTTAAAAGTGAAGAGGAAATTAAGGTATTCTCAGGTAAGAAGAAAAAACAAAACAAAACCTAAAACCTATTGGAAGAACTAAACTCAAAGCTAGGAGAAGTACAGAATACATAATACAGATTAGAGCAAAGATAAAACAAATAGAAAAAATAGAGAAAAACAATGAAATTGAAAGTTGGTTCTTCAAGAAGATCAACAGAATTGACAAATCTTTACATAGATTGACTAAGAAATAAAGAGCAGACTCAAACACTAAAATCATCAATGAAAATGGAGACACTGTCAATTCTACAGAGATGCATAGGATCAAAAACACTATGAACAATTGATGCCAACAACTGCATGACCTAGAGGAAAACTGCTGGAAACACGAAAGGTACCCTAACTGAACCACACATACACACATGAAAACAAAATAAAATAAAACAAAAACTGAAGAGCCCTATTATAGTAAGACTGAATCAGTAATCAAAAAGAGATTGCATCAGTAATAAAATCTCCCATTGAAGAATAGCCCTGGGCCACCTGATGGCTTCAAAGTTAAATTCTATCAAACATTTAAGTAGTTGAAACCAAGCCTTATCAATCTCTTCCAAAAAACAGAAGCAGAAGGAATACTTTATTCATTGAGGCCCACATTATGTTGATAGCAAAGGCAGAAAAAGACACCAGAAGAAAACTACAGACCAGTATCCACTATGAACCATGATACAAAAAACTGAATGAAATACTAGCAAATTGAATTCAGCAGCACATTAAATGATCAAATACCATGACCAAGTGGAATTTATTCCTGAAATGCAAGGCTGATTCAACATATGAAATTCAGTTCAGGTAATATACCACATTAACATAATGGACAGGGGGCAGGGGAGGGGGCTCAATCTTCTCAAGTCAGAAAAAAAGAATGTGACAGAGGCTGGGCATAATAGTGCACCGGTATAGTCCCAGTACTCAGATGGTTGAGGTAGAAAAACTGAGGCAAGCCTGGAGTTCCATATCAGCCTGAACTTTATAGTAAGAACCTTTCTCAACAGACAAAATTTAATACTTTTCATGATATACTCAACAAACCAACAACAGAAAGAAACTTCCTCAACATAATAAAAGACATAAATGAGTACACCACAACAATCATTATGCAGGGCGGCAAAAGGCTGGAAGAGTTTCCTCCAGTATCAGGATAGAGGCAAAGATGCCTGCTTTTATCACTTCCATTCAATGCAGCACTAGAAGTTCCAGCCAGAGGAAGGAGAAAAGAAAAAAGAAAAAGAAAATGTATCCAAATTGGAAAGAAAGAAGTAAAATTATCTCCACATTTGATATGATCTTTTATGTAGAAAGTAGTAAAGATTATACACACCCACAACACAAACAGACACCCCAGATGGAACTAATAAATGAATTCTGTAAAGGAAAAAGGAACAATCTGAAAAGCAAATGAACAACTCCATTTACAACAGCATCAAAAAGCCTAGGAATTAATTTAACCAAGAAGGTGAAAGAGTTGTATGAGAACTAAAAACACTGCTGAAATTAAGACAAAAATAAGTAGAAAGATATTCCATGCTCATAGACTGCAAGACGTGGTACAGTTAAGATATCAATACTACCCAAAGTGAACTACAGATTCAATGCAATACCTAGGACAACCCCAACAATGTTTTGTACAGAAAGAGAAAAATCCTTTCTAAAATTTGTATGGGATCGTAGGAGATCCCAAATAGGCAAAACAATCCTGAAAAAGAAAGAAGGCTGGAAGACTTGCTGATTAAAAAAAAACTTCCTGATTTAAAAAAACTTAACTACAAAGCTATTATTAGTAATCACAGCAATGTGGTACTGCCATATGCAAATCAGGGGAATATAGTCTAGAAAACAATCCTCACTTTTGTTCAAATGAGTTTTGCCAAAGGAATCAAGACCATTTAATGGGCAAAAGACAGTCATTCATTCATTCATTTATTTATTGGTACCGGGGATCGAACTTGGGACCTTGCACTTGCGAGGCAGGCAGCAGAACCACTGAGCTAAATCTCTGGCCCAAGACAGTCTTTTTTAAAAAAAGGGGTATGAGAAAATTGGATATTCACATGCAAAAGAATAAATTTGGTCTCTTACATAAGAGAGTATCCAAAAATTAACTGGAAATGGATTAAAGATCAAAAAATAGGTCCTAAAATTATAAAATCCTTAGGAAAAAAACGTAGCAAAAGTTTTTAAGACTTTCAATTTGGCAATGATTTCCTGGATATGACCACAAAGGCAGTTAACAGCAGCAACAACAGCAATAACAACGAAAAATCAGCATACTGGAATTTATTAAAAAGTTTTTAAATTTGTGCATTAAAAGACACTATCAACATAGTAAAAGGCAGAACCACAGTATCTTAGTTACTTTTCTTATTGCTGACACAAAATTCCTGACATCCAAAGATAAAGGAGGAAAAGTTTATTGTAGCTCAGAGTTTATAGAAGTTTCAGTTCATAGCTGGCTGCAAGGCAGTGTGGCATAGCAGAGGGGCACCACAGAGGAGAAACAGTTTATGGTGGGCAGAAGGCAGATGAGTGAAGTGGCAAAGCAGCAAGTGACAAGCAGTGACATGCCTTCTGTCCCTTATACTCTATCCAGGCTATCCACCCTTAGGAGAAGTAGCACTCACACCCAGGGTGAGGCACCCTTAATCCTCGCACTGTACCACGAATCGATCCCAGCATAATCCACCCACCTCTGAAAAGCCCCACCTATAACTGCATGAAGGTTTTTTTTTGGGGGGGGGGCATTAGATATAAGCTGTAACACAGAGAACAGGCAAATATAACTATGAATCAGACAAACAATAAAGGATTAATATTCAAAATATACAGAGAACTAAAATTCAACAAAAATCAACCCAATTCAATGGACAAAAGATTTGAATAGGTATTTCTTGCATGCAGATAAACAAATGACCAATAACACACATGAAAATATTCTTAACATAACTAATCATTAATCAGATACAAATCAAGGATATGTCACTCCATACCCATTAGGATAGCTACCATTAATGTTCAAGAAACAAGTTTTTCCAAGTATATGGAGAAACTGAACACTTGTGCTTTATTGGTAAGAATGTATAGCTGCTGTGGAAAACAGTATGGCTGCTCCTGAAAAATTAAAGACAATTACTGTATGATTCACCAATTCTATTTCTGATATAAGTCCTAATTACTTGAAAGCAGGGTCTCAAAGAGGTATGTGTACATCCATGTGCACAGCAGTAGTATCAAAAAATAAGTGGAAGCAAAATACCCATATACTAACAGATGAACAAATTAGCAAAATGTGGTATCTACCCACAGAAAAATATTAGTCAGTTTTAAAAGGAAAGGGAATTCTAACATTTGTTACAAAATGCATGAGCCTGGAGAACATAATGCTAAGTGAAATAAGCCAATCATAAAAAGGCAAATAATGTATAATTCCACTAATATGAAATACAGTAAAAATCAGAGGCAAAATTTTGGCTGCCAGGGTCTATAGGGTTAGGGAAATGGGAAATTATTAAGTGCATATTTCTGCATCTCTGCAGGAAAAAAGAATTCTGGATATGGATGGTGGTGATTGCATAACTATAAATGTACTTAATACCATTTAACTGTATAATTAAAAATGACTAACATGGTGAATTTATTTTACTACAATAAAATAGAAAAAAAATCCTTATTGGTGTCAGTTTCTCCAGATTAATGTGTATACAGTAATAAGATCACAGTTAAAATACACGTAGATTTTTTAAAAAAGTAAATAACCTAGCAAAAAGCATCTTAAAAGTTTGGAAAAGATGAACATAAATTGTGGAAAGAGGTACTGGGGGAGGGATGAACTAAGCCTATGAGAGTCATTTAAAAATGCAAGATTTTAAAAAATTAAATAACAAAATTATTTTAAATATTGTTTGAAAAAATAAATGAGTATAGATGGGAAATTCTTGAAAGGGATAGAGAGGGGAGCAAAGCCTACCACATACTAAAATATATTATCTGCAAAACACAGGAACGATAATTAAAACAAACTGATATTTACACGGAACAGAGCAACTTCTCTACAACTCTATAAAAAATGCCGTACTAAGTGCCAGGGATTTAGCTCAGTGGCTCCACTGCCTGCCTCACAAGCACAAGGTCCCAAGTTTGATCCCTGATACCAAAAGATAAAAATACAGAATTTAAAAAAAAAATGCATTACTGATACTAAAGACATAGTGCTGAACCTTTTTTCTCTATAATCAGATTTTCAGAAGCTATTTTGTTTGAACTGTATTAGTGAGAAAGGACCATCCCACTCTTGCATGAATTATTAGGAAACAGAAGCAGCCTCAATTTGCATCACAGAGCTTCAGATAAGGGGTTTCCAGATACACATTCCACATGTATCCCAGCTCTATAGTCTCCAAGGAAACAAGACCCTGAGTAAGCTTGTTAGCCTGGCCTGATGTTTATTAACCCCCTGAGACACAGTCCTCTAGTGCTTTAAAAGTATCAAACATTATTGCATTTAAAATTTGCCTTAATAATACTTCTTCAAAATCCTGTAATAATCCAGTTTATTCTTCAGTGAAATAAGGCTCTTCCTCTGCTGTATAAGTCTCCCTTACAGCAAGTTAATTAGTCTAACTTCATCAATTTACAGAGATGTCCCCAATGATCATTATCAGAAGGATTTTATCAACTGAAATAGTTTATGAAAAAGTAAGTACATGTGGAAACTTAATACCTAAATCAAACAGCATTTCAAATCAAGAAAAAAATGGCTTATGGAAGAAATGGTATTGGAATCAATCTCTTAGGAAACAAAAAGTAACCACATGGATCTCATTCTGATAATTAACAATTCTAAATGTCTGAGATTTTAATATTCAAGAAACTGAAATTAAAACTAGAAAAAAAATCTTTTTGCATTTTTAAATCATAAATTAAGATCTCAAAACTCAGAAGCTATGACTACAGAATTATGAGTTTCAGTGGACAAATTTCTGGTGGCAATGTTGATTCAAAAGTAGGTTTCTTCATAAAAATCAGTGTACAAGGCCAGGCGTGGTGGCACATGCCTGTAATCCCAGCACTTGGGAGGCTGAGGCAGGAGGATTGGTGCGAGTTCGAGGCCAGCCTAAGCTACATAGTGAGATTGAGGCCAGCCTGAACTATGTAGCGAGACACTGACTCAAAAAAAAAAAAAAAAAAATCAGTGTATATCATAAAGCACAAATGACCCACAAAATATAAAAACATAAAGAAAATATTAGATTCCCAGAAAAAATACAATGATCAATGACAATTTGATTTCACTCATAAAAAAAAAAGGGTAAATCAAATGAAGAGATACTATTTTTAACAAACTGTAAAGTTTATTAACATCCAGTATTTATTAACTGGCATGCATGCATTTTCCCTCACAATTACATATTTTTACTGTCTTTTAGAAGGGTGTTTGACAATATGTTAAAAATTTTAACTGAATATACCTTGATCTATCATTTCATGATCGGAAACTTATCTTGGGGACACAATCATAAAGTCTTCCAAAATGTTCTTGACAACTGTAAGTATAAAATGTTTCTTTGTTGATGGAATTCCATACATTTATACAACAGAATACAGCTGTTAAAATTAACAACGGCCTATATGTGGTAACAAGGAGAATCTTTGCACTTTCAGCTAAGGTTATTTGTTAATAAAATATACTTTTCTAAAAATCAGAGAATGAAAAGAAAAAAGAAAATCAAATGAACTACACAAAGAGAAAAATATACCTATAAAAGTGTTTTGTTTTACTATTTTTATTACCAGCTCTCTCCAAAGGTAATTACCACTCATTGAAACTTTGCAAGAAAAAAAGTAATACCTACATCAGCATACATTTAAGTACATCTTTTAATTTTTTTTTTTTTTTTGGTACTGGGATCAAACTCGGGACCTTGTACTTACGAGGCAAGCAGCAGAACCACTGAGCTAAATCCCCGGCCCTATCTTTTAATTTTTGTTAGAGATCACGCTATATATCCAATTTACCCTTCTCAATTTTTCTGTAATACAACTGCATTCATTTTAATAATGATACAGAAGAATTTTTAAGGCAAACTATTGAAGTGTGCACAGCACAATCCCATTTGGCTTTTAAAATTCTTATGTAAGTATTAAATTCTGAATATTTAAATATAAAAAATGCTTCTATATATAAAATCTGATCATAAAGAAAATTTTAACAAGGGTTGCCTCTGGGAGATACTGGGTGGGATGGGCAAGGACAAAAAAATTTTTCATTATACATTTTCTGTCTTTTCTTCTTTGAGACTATGTTGTCGAGATTGGTCTTGAACTTTAGGAGCCTCAAGGGATTCTACTACCTCAGCCTCTTTGAGTGTAGTGCCACTGTGCCCAACTCATTACATGTTTAATTGTAAATGCCTAACACATTTAATTGTTAATGTCTAACTAATGTTAATGTTTAAATTTTTTATCAGGCACACACTTATTGTTTCTTTAACAGAAATAAAGGTAGGGTATTTTATCTAGAATAAGTCAAAGCACTGTAATTTTCCTACACTTGTTACACAAAATCTCTTGATCCTTTTCAGATTTCTCCAAGTTTCAAAGACTATACACAAATCCCTGCTACATACAGGCATCTTTCAACAAGTCCAAGTCATTTCCTTTTTCCCCTAAATCGGCTCATTTTACCTTAATTACTGGTAGTTATCTAAATTATTCACCAAAAGGTTCCTATTTCACTCAGAGTCATCTGGTTATCAAACAAGAAATTAGGGAAACTTTTGTGGGGGAGGGGTGCTGGAGATGCTGAACATGTACTCTGCCATGGAGTACAACCCCAGCCCCCAGGAGGCATTCTTAAAGCTCCTCTTACCCTCACCCCAAATCTAATTACTAAGTATTGTCAATTTTATTTTCTATTTTTCTAAACCATCATCTACTCTTCATTTCTACTTTGTCCTACGTCAGACCCTCATCTCCTTTCTAAACTGTTACAATATGTAACCTGTCTGCCAACTTAAGTGCTACCTCTCTTCAACTCATCACCGGTCTGTTAGAAGAATGACCTCCTAAAATGAAAAGGTGACTGTGTAACTTCATGGATCCTTTCATAGAACCTCACCATCTACAAAACAGAAACTAAGTATCTTTAATTAACATGATACATTAAAGGCTCTCCTTGATGTAGTAGAGGTTTCTGTTCAGGTTTCCAGCCTTATCTTTCACTGATTCCATGGTTTATAGTTTATACTTTAGTAATCCTGAATTATCAATGACTCCCTAAACATTCCAATATAGGTACGTCCTCTATTCCTATTTATTATCTGACTACAAAGCCTTCTTCCCTCCACTATGCCCAAACCTCTACAAGCGCCATAAAGTGAGGGTTTCTTAACCTTGGCATACTGACATTATGGTCTAGAAAATACTCTGTTGTACTACAAGATATTTACCAGGTTCCCCGGCTTCTACTTACTAGAAACCATAGCATTCCCAGCAGTTGTGACAAACAAAAATGTCTCTCGACATGGCCAAATGTTCCCTGGAGGAACCAGTTAAGAACCACTCTACTAACCTGTTGAAACTTAGTTTCTCATATGTGAGATATGCTCAATGAATATGGTGAATGTTTACATTTTAAAACATTACAGTGAAAGATACACTGACTAAATTCCCTCAAAATACTCTCTCTCTTACTTCTAATACACTCATCCCATCATTCTTGCCACTTTCTGAAGCAGTTCTGGAAATCTTCTTTCCAGAGTATCTTTAGTTACACTGTTGTGGCTATCCAGATGAACTGAACAAATTTAAAATGTTTACCTTTCATGGTCATTTAGACTTTGGGGTAGATTGCATAGTGCCAGATCTGGTGAATGGGATGGACGAGAAAACACCATGATGTTTTTATTTGATAGAAATTGTCGTAACATTTTGAATCGATTCAGGCCATCAAGACAGCAATGAAGACAAATAGGAGAGCTGCCAAAAGTGTTTCAGAAAGTGCCAAGCAGGGTGAAATATGTGTGTTGGAAGTGGAGGGGGGTATTTTTAAGGGGGTTAATGACAATATATCTTTTTCTGTAATACATTTTTGAAATCTAAATATTCACTGTATTTTTATCACACCACTTGTGCTAATATACAAAATATCTCAGAAAGAATATATAAAGACTTGTAACACTGGTTGTTCTTGAGGACAACTGGGTGACTAAGGTAATTAGAAGAAAAAAATGCTCATTCTTCACTACTTTTACTTTTAGTGTTTTTGTTTGTTTGGTTTTTGTTACCAGGGATCAAACTCCGGACCTTGTGCTTGTGAGGCAGGTGGCGGCACCACTGGGCTAAATCCCCAGCCCCTACTTTTAGTGTTTTTAATCTTTTTGAGCCTCTCCACAGCTAATACATGCCTTTGAGTCACTTTTTTCTCTTAACTACTGGAATAACCTTTGAGCAATGTTTCCCTTCTTCAGTCTATTTTTACCAGCAGCCAGAGTAATTCTTTAAAAAGTGAAATCCTTGTCACCCATTTGCTCAAAACCTTCTTCTGCTTTCCTAATCTTACTTTAAAAGTCAAAATCTTAAATAATCTTCACATAATCTGCCATCCTATTCCACTCCTTTCTTTCTCTCTTCCTTGAATTCAGAGGGTTGGGGGTGAACAAATAGAAATTTCATAGGATTGAATGTAATACTGTTTCCCTCACCGTGTTTTAAATTTGGACTCCTTATAGTTCCTCAGTCATCCCTGGGTTTTTAAAATTGCTGCTCTTTACAGGGCACATACCTCACTTATCTGTCTTATTCCCCAACTACTTCAGGTCTACTTCTCAAACATTCCCTGATCACACTACTCTTACCTATAGCACCTATTAACATCTCTTATTATACTGAAGAAATTCCAGGCAAATCTGAGACATTTAAGAGGCCTCCACGAGTACTAAAAAATCATTTTCTTTTCCTACGAAGAATTTTAAATGAGTCATACTTTCCTTACTAAATCACTGCTTTACTTAACATACAGTGAAAAGAGTTAACTGTTTGGTTACTTGAAGCTTTATATTCATTTAAACTGTACATCAATATACACTAAAGCTGGCAGAAAATAAAACAAGTGCAGTTTATTATACACAATACTTAGAACACAGTATCATGCACGTAAGGCTCTCCTGACATTTATCTGACATGAGAATGCAAAGCTGTCGTCTAAAATACCTTCTAAAAACTCTAGATTCTCAGCCCATACCAGAATTAAACCACCTGCAATTATTTTCATGGTATCCAGGAAGAGCTATGTTCTTAGGCTTTTTATAAATTAACAATTCCTGCCCCTTACACATTACCTAATTAGGAAACATTAAAGTTCTGACTTTGTAACTTTTAAATTCATAATGAAACCAATTCATAGTCTAATAGTTTTCAATCCTTACAGCAGTGAAAGAAAATATCGCAACTCCCAATGACTCGAGAGAACTGGATTAGAAATTTAGTCAGTTTTTCCAAAATGTGCGGTTTCTGTTGCTGATACTTCTTTTTAAAGGGAGGTAGCGGGCGTTAAGGGCTAAAACACAGTAACTCCCCATCCCTAAATTTCAGTCATCTTCTAAGAGTATACAATTCATCTAAATTCAAAGCAGTGTGGACAAACTTACCAACACGTATGGAAATCCCATCACACTATGTCCGGCCCAAGGAGGGGAGAAGCAACATAGAACCCCTTTCCTCTTCCACACAGAAGTGCCCCAACACACACCCGGCTCGTCCATCCAGCAACAGGGAAACTTAAAAAATAAATCAGCCCGAGACGAACCTGAGGAGCGCTCGGGGCTCTCGGGAGGCACCGCACACCTGAGCGCCCACCGGCGGGGACGCGCGGGAGGACCCAGGGAGGGGCCGGGGGGGGGGGGACCGCTAAGTGCCGGCCGGACGCCCGCCGGGCTGCGCGGGGACGGAGAGGCACAGAGGGCGGAAGGGAAGAACCCCGACCCCGCGGCGGCTCCGCGCAGCAACGTAGCGGCCGCGAGCGCCCGGCCCCTGGGGGAGTCGGAGGCTCCGGGGTAGGAAGTGCCCACGCCTCCCTCGGGAGCCGGACCGCGACCCCGAGGCACCTGTTCGGCAGCGCCCGGCGTGGGTCCCACCCTCCGCTTTCCCCGCGCGGCCCGGGCGGGAAGAGGGCGCGGAGAGCAGAGACCTCGGACCCGCAGGCTGAGGGCGCCGCCGCCGCCGGCCGTACCTGACATCAGCTGCGCTCCCTCTCGCCCCTCCGGGGGGCGGAGAGGGGACGAAGCGGGGCCGGCGACCTTCGCTCCTCTGGGCAGCCGCAGAAGTAGCTCGTGGCCGCTAGCCCACACCGCCGCGGCCGCTCAGACATCCTCCGACAGCAGCGGCGGCCGAGGCGGGCCCAGCGCGCGCGCACGCCCGCCCGCTCGCTCGCTCTCTGGCTCGTCCCACCCCGCCCCGCAGCGCGTCCAAGCCGCGGCCCGCCCACGGCGCCGCCACCACCCAGGGGTCTCCAACGCTGACGTCGGCACCGCCTCCACCCAGCCCCGGGGAAGGGCGGAGCCGGAGGGGGCAGGTTGGGGCGGGCCTCCCCGCCTCCGGAGACGTGCGGGCGCGACGATTGGCTGCCGAGCTCATGCTCCGCCCCCTGCGAAGGGGTCTGGGATGTCGGGGCTTCATCAGCTTTAGTTTTGGTTGCAGCCCTCTTGTGGTAGTGTTTTTTGATTACCACCTTTCTGATCTGCTCTTGGGTCCTGAGCTAGCTTCCGGGCTCAGGGGAGACTAAAGCAAGGAAACAACGAGAACTGAGGCTGGGGGTGCCTGAGGGATCTTTGTGTGAAGAACTGGCTCTAACCCTGCGTCTAATACGCTCTTATTCCCTTAACTAGTTTTTTTCTCTTTCCTCCTCCATAGTCTTTACCCAATATCTTTCTGTTCTTAATAAAAGGAAATATGACAAGATGAGGTTTGCAAAAGGATATTGTATAACTAGTTTTGTGAGCCCAGAAATGCTGGTGAAAACCCAGATAGTGATTCCAGAAAGCCTCCTGTAGAACACGAGTATGGTCTTTGGTTTTGTTAGTGCTATAGTTCTGTCCTGCTTGGCAGGAAGAAGTTCCTCAAGGCTTTACAAAATTCAAGCTCTTCCTTGGCATCAGGGCTATGCAGCAGGAAGCTGTCTTTGGAATAGAGGGAGCGGGCGGCCACTAGTAAGGCAATCCCGCCACAGGAGGTGGGAGTGTCACCGGGTTGGGTCTGTGATCTCCAAGGCTGAAATAAAGAATTTAACCCATCCTTTTTAAATGGGTTTGCTGAGTCTTGTCGCAGAAAAAGACGCGCCACAGAGACAGTAGGATTAGGCAAGGACAGAGCAAAAGTATCATAGAGGGAAAACAGAGAGCCTTTAGGAGAAGGGAAAGCAAGTAGGCCCCCCACCAATGAATCTGGGGAGGGGTCGGAAAGGGGTTGCCCAAAGGAACTCCCAGCTTAGGGCTTTTATACTAAAAAAAAAAAAAAAAAAAAATGAGTGCATTGCTTAAACTATCAGTATAAACAAACACAAGGACATTTTTTATAGCCAGTGTGGATATATTGTTACTGGGCAAGAAGATTTTGCCAATGGATATATTATTACCGGGCAGGAAAATTTTGCGAATCTAATAAAGCCTTTGTTGGTTGAGCTTCCAGGTGCCAGGTCTTGGGCATTGATGCCACCTTTACTGAATACATCTGACTCCCTCTTTAGCTTGGCCTTCCAGGTGCCTGTGACCCGCTTTCCTAGGACCCTGTTTGCAGCCTTCACACATATCCAAATTGCCAGTCTCTTATGTCTGTCATAACTGAGTCAATTTATGGCTTGGGTAACTTTAGTTTTGTCCCATAAGTTGCAGTCTTTTTAACGAAGTACAGTTGATAGTTAGGATTTTCTAGTCTCCTTTGTACCGTTTATTTTTCCTATGCTACCTCTCAGGAGAACTGGTGTGGACTTTATTGGTGTCAGCTATCATCAGCAAGGCCCAGCTCCATGATGGGGAAGCTGCTTCTCTTACCAGGTTTTGGGGTGCTGGAATTTCTTTCTGGAGAGGGTTTCTAGGTTCTTAACAAAGTTTTATTAAAGGTAGGAAAAGAAACAGGCTCTACAGCAGCAAGTTTTGGCCAAGTAAAAGTAGGAAAAGAAGTACATCCTACAGCGTGAGGGTGGATCACCATGCAAGAGAGAACACAGGGTGGACATTGTTTTGTATTGTCTACTCCTCAGGCTGACGTCAGGTCTAGGCCATCCTATCAAAAACCTGCTTTTGTTCTCAGGAGAAGCCCACCTGCAGGGCTTTGGGACCCATTCTGCGCATGTGTTGGGGGTTTTGTAATTAACAGGTCACACCTGCTTCCCCAGCCAGCTTTACCATGCCCTAATCTCTTGTCTCATTCCTTCTTCCTTTAAATATCCTACTCAGGCACTTCTTCAGTACCCAAACATAGCTATTCAGAGTTATGGGCTCTGAAATCAACCCCTTTGGGCTGTGTCTTAGTCCATTTTCTGTTGCTAATAACAGAATACTACAGACTAGATAAATTATAAAGGAGACATTTTTATTGCCTGGTTCTGGACAAAGGCCAAAGGGCTGTATCTGGTGCCAGCGGTTTTGCTGAACAGAGTCCTGAAATGAAGCACATGGCAAGAAACAGGGAAACCAAAAGAGACTTATCCAAGCTGACTTTTGTAGCAGACCCACTCTCAAAATGGCCCATCAACCCATTCATCATATGAACATATTAAGCCATTCGTGAGGGCAGAATCCTAATAATTCATAAATGTTCTGTCATTGGGAAGCCAGGTCCTGAAGCAGCAAAAAACTGGATCCTCACTTCCTTGATCCCTGGTTTTTTGTGCCCTTAAAAGAATTCAAGACATGTAACTGGCCATGCTGAAGAATAGGTAGGATTTATTGCAAAGTAGAGAGTTACATCTTCAAGTCAGAAGGTGAGCAGTGCCACAAAGACATCTGCCCCATGTGTGACTTTGAATATATTTTTATGCACACACAGGTTACTCTTGGGCTTTAGGGAACTATGATGATTATCAGTGCTTTTAATTATATGTATTCTTACTGACATTTCTCTTAGGGATTACTTTGGAATGTCAAGATCTCAAAAATGTCTTCCTTATTCCTTTCAGGTAGCTATTGTTCCCCTAAGGGCGTTAATCTTATAAGAATCTAAATCAGGTCTCAGCCCAAGGAGGGAGAATCTTAAAGAATGCTCCCCTTTCTGATACGTGGCTATAGGTATGGCACCCTGGAATGTTGTATGCCTTGTTTTGGAAATAGCCACAACTGGCCAAGTATCAAAAGGAAGGTATACAATGTATGACCTTACAATATTGTAATGTAAAGGATTGCTGCAGGTCTGAGACCTAACAAATGATTGTAAATATATTACACATTGAAGTCTTTTTTTCTTAACTGTAACTGACAAAGCATGTATTTTGGACTTTCTCCCCACCTTTGTCCCTCAGGCCTGCTAAAGTCTAACTACCTGCCTAACAGTTCCACTTGGTCCACCTCTTAATCTCTCATAATGAAGATTAAATTTTAACATGAGTTTGGGAGAGGACAATCCTCATTCAAATAATAGGCTGGAATCTTTGTTCCCTCCATCTGTTAGTTATGTAACTTTGTTAAGTTACTTAGCAGTGTTCCTGGGAGACATAATAAACAATGTGTGTGTTATTGTTGTTATTTTTCCGTCAATTTGCTTAGGTTCAGCTTTAGTGTAGTTTACCAGGTCACACCATCAACAGATCCAAAAGAATCTTTGAAAAGAAATTTAAAACTTGAAGCACATCTAGTGATTCTACTCCAAATGTTTCTTTTTCAGATGAAAAAACTGAGGCCAAAAAAATAAAATGAGAGGCCCGTACAAGAAAATAAGTGCAGGTATTCTGATACCCAAGTCGATGGCCTTTCCCTGGCCCATGTCTTCATACCTCTCCCTGACATCCTTACCTCCATTTTCCTCTCCTTCCCAGTTCCTGTACCATTGTAAAACCAGAAAGGGGGACTGGTGTAGAGATCACAAAATTCTAAATAAAAGACAAAACAAAACTCAGGGTTCCTTATATCATTTTAATTTTATTGAAAGCTATAATGAATAACTTTTCTAGTGAACAAAGATAAACTGTTCCAAGGGTAAGGTAAGCCATAGCCATATCTAGGAAAATTAGAGGCAAGACGGAATGTTGATAGGAATACCTTTTTTGGTGTTTTTGAAAATAGCTATTTTATGAAAAATACATATATATGCTTATTCAAACAAAAATGCAAAGATGATTGTTATAATTTGTCCAAATCCCTAATTTAGAGATAACCACTTTTAAAATTCTGTCTTACATTCTTCCAAATATCTTCCTAAAACTAAAACACACATCAGGACATATAAGTACAATATTTTGTGAGTTAGAGTTTATATACAAGTCTTTTCTCACTGAAAAATATGTCATAAATAATATTTTAAAATTTTTCATGGTATGTGTTAAGTAGATGTACCATCATATATCTTGCCAATATTCTATTGATTGACATGGGTTTTTTTCAAGTTTTTACTATTCTTTGATAGTTTGATAGATTCTTTCAAGTTTTTACTAATTCTTTGATAAACTTCATGTATATATCTTTGCACAACTGTGCAGTTATCTTCTTGGACACATTCTTAGAAATGATGTTCATGTCAGGTTATTCTTCAGTGCTATCAACTAGAAAAAAGAACGTTATGGCTACTTTGAAAAACATAGTGCATGTGTGGGACTCAAAACTGACCAGATTCTCCCATCTGAAACACAAATAAACCTCAGACAGTATTGTCGGTTTGGTGTCTAATGGTTCAATATTGAATGTCAAAGCTCTTCAGATCAGAAAAATGTGTGTCAAAACTCCCTGGAGCAGGAAGATAAGCATTGGCAGTTGTCTAAACCTATACCCTTTCTTCCTTACTAGCAGAACCCTGGTTTTTTTTTTTCCAGGCAGACAATGTGTCCAGATAGAGATAGTGTATTCACTTCCCTAGGATCTTGTAAGTCATGGCTGGCTTCATGACCTGCTGATGAAATGAAAGTCAGTGTCTCTAAGAGAAGTTTAACAAAATTTTATGGAAGAAAGCTTTAGCTATTTGACCTTCACCCTTACCTTTTCATACTTGTAACAGGCATGATTCTGAAGGTAGAACAGCCATATTTTAAGTACAATAACAAAAGCAGTGACATTGACTGTTAATAGTGCTGGAAGCCCGAGGTCCCGAGTTCACAATTTATTTGGAGGGCCAGCTTAGCAGAACTGGACTGCCCACTTCTGGATTTTTCTTATGTGAGGAAAAATAAATATGTCCTATATGAGGCTTTGTTATATGAGTTTGAATGCAATTCCTAAATGGTATAATACATCATCACTTATTTGGCACTGTGTAGATTATACAGTCTTATTGCAATGAGTCTATTATAGATGATGTTTTGATAGACAAATTGAGATTAAAAATAGGGACAGAAAATGCAAATAATTCTCTAGTAGACTTAGTTTTCCTTTTAATACACAAATATTAAATAGATTAACAAATCATCTTATAATAAATTAAATTTTGTTATATTTGCTCATGGGGTCATTTTAATATATATCCACAAATTCTTTGATATTGCTTTCAAAGCATGGAGCTTAAGTCCTATTGCCTTAAGTTTGGACTGTACTTAATGACTTGTTCTCATTAATAGACTGAGGCATAAATAACATAGTACAACTTCTGAGGGAGTTTATGAAACACATGCCAGCTTTCTTGTTGTCTTTCTGGAATTTCTTGCTGTTATGTCATAGTCGTAAGGTCACTCAGACAACTAATGGAGAGGCTCAGTTGGTGAATAATTAAGGCTTCCATACAACAACCATGCAAGTGATCTTGAAGCAAATCCCCCAGCCTTAATCAAGCCTTCAAATAATTGCATGCAATCCTGACCAACATCTTAACTATACCCTCAAGGGTGATCCCAAGCCAAGACCACTCTGCTAAGCTGCTCTCAAATTCCTGGCCTACAGAAACTGAAATAATGCTATACATGTTTAAGTAATTGTTTCATACCACAATATTTTGGAATTATTTTTATGCAACAATAACTAATACAGCTAGATATAATAGTGCCCTGTACAATGACTGGCACTACACAGGTGTGTAAATATTTGTTGAATGAATGCTGTAGAGTGTTTTTAACTTTAAAGGGTTATATACAATACTGTTATTATCTTGACTTCTCAGCCTGTATTATGAGGGTTTTTATATGTTCATAGAGAAAGCAGTTGTGAATCTTACTGGGAACTAAATGTTTATAGTCCTTTGTATAACTTGGTGAATACAGCAATAAAATTCTTGAAATTGAATTCTGTCATTAATTTTATCACTAATTAGCAGAGTGACTTATGGTAAAACACCAAATTCTTCTAAACCTCAATTTTCCAATCCATTAATTGGGGACAATAATCTCAACCTTCCTCAAAAGACAGTGAAATTGTATGTTACAGTTTAACTGCAAAACATTAACATTTGTTTCATCAAATTACGTTGATTTTTATTGTGGAGTAAGTAAGCATTCAATATTTTAGATGCAAGTACAGAGATTTTCCTTTAAGAGATGGCAATTTATTTACTGATTTGAATTGCGTACATTGTAGGGAAGTGTAGATTTAGAAGTATGGCAGGATAATAGTTTATTATATATCAGATCTCATTTTATTAGCCTGTTGAAAGTTTATTGCACTTTAAACAGAATGCATAATTATGACTCTCCTTTTTCTTTTCAAGAATTAACTTGTAACTGTGGCTGGGTATTTGCCTCTCTTTATAGCAACAGTGGTACTTCAGCATACTTAGTAGCAAACATACACTTATTCTACAATTTGGTCTGAGTCTAAAGTAAGGTAAAATATTACTCAACAGCAAGAAATTAAGTGATAGAATATATCTCTTCTTTTTTCACAGAGGAGGACTAGGGGGATAGAGGGAGGCTTTACAGAATGACATGTCAGAGGTAGTAATTATACAATTAATGACATTGCACAATTTGGTGCAATACAGAATGAGTAAAATAGAGCCCCAGTGTAAAATTCAAGTCCTAATTATGTAGTGGACAAATTATCCAAACTACTTGGTTTTGTTGTGCGGTAGTCCCCCTTTATCTACAGGGTATATATTTCAAAACCCCTAGTAGATATCTAAAACCACAAATAGTACCAAAGCCTATATATGTTTGTATGTGTGTATATACACATGTATATGTATTGTTTGTCTTATACATACATAATTATGACTGTCTATAAATTAAGCAAGTAGGAAATTAACAATAACTAATAATATAATAAGTATAATAATATACTAATAAAAATTGTGTGGATGTTGTCTCTGTCTCTTTCTTCCAAAATACATTATTGTACTATAGATCTTGGCCATCTCAGCATGTAATTGTCTTTCCTTAGGAAATCAAGAACTCTTACTCTTTACAAGAAGCTCTTTTTGGCTTCTCTTTGCCATATCCAAATTGTTAGCATCCCTTCTCTTATATGTTAGGGCCATTAATAAATAAAACAAGGCTTACTACACACAAGCACTGCAATACCATAAGCTGCTCTGATACTGAAATGACTACAAAGTGAATGGGCATGTGGTATATATAATATTGACATGCTAGAGAAAGGAATGATTCACATGGTCAGTGCAATGGTGTGGAATAGCATGAGATTTCATCACACTACTCAGAATCATGCACAATATAAAACTTGAAAAATTCCCATTTAACTTTTTGAACTGAAGATGAACATGGATAAATGAAACCTCAAGAAGCAAATCCATGGGTGTAGCTGACCCACCTAGCTGGCTATCACTACAGGTCTCAGGTCCCTCCTGCCCCAGGCACCACCTGTGGGGAGCTAGCCCACATCCTCTAAACTTTCCCCACCCAGGTGCCACTTGTGGGGGATCTAGACCAGCTGCTTTGTTCTCCCTGACCCTGGGGAGCGAATGAGGATGAATGACAAAGAGACATGGAGTCAGTTTAACATGCTAGCAGACAGGATTCTTGCCTGTAGTAGGTGGAAGAGCCCCCAGCATCTGGCTCATCTTACTTTTAGTCACCCAAACACAGGTACAAGCAATCAAAGTAGCACAAGATTCATCTGCTTCCCAATATTCATTAGTCCATGCTCAGGTAAACAACTCAATCTCAGCTGTTTTAACTTTTCCCTAGAACCTGCAGTATGCCATCCCCTCTGAGTGCACCCTTTCTCCTTTGTGCTCACAGAGGAGGCCAATTAGGCCTCAATTCTCCTCTGGTCTCCCGAACACAAGTGAAGGAATACTATAGTATTGTTGTTTCTTGCTTCCTTTTATTTAACTAGCATCCCAAATCAGTTGAAACTATTAGTTTATGCAGACATTGGCTTATTTGTGGTTGCAGATGCTATCTCAATAGCAAAAAGAATTCTACAAAAAAATATGCATTCCATGTCCCATATTAAATTAGGAAATAAATGAAAAGTGGACAGTGGGAAAGTATTAGTCAGTGTGATTTTCAACAGAGCTTCTCATCTCTCTTTGAAAATACCTTCTAGTTCCACACTGGGAAACCTAAAAAAAGCATTTTCTAGTTTTTATTCCTTACAGTTATATCATCATAAAATATACCAAGATTTTGAGGCACTTGGAAAGGCTGGTGTTATTTTCTGAGTTGATTGACACAGAAATGAGGTAAAGATGAACAACAGAGCAGAGGAGGAGATTTTAAAAAAGAAAGTCTAGGAAATACTTTTAACCTCCAGGGAAGAGGACTCAGCATGATTCACATCATATCAGCTTGGAAGTAAAGACTGCCATGTGTGCACTGAGGAACTTGTGTTATTTTGAGAAATATTCTCAACTTATGAGGTTAGGTTCCCTGGAGTTACTCTATATTCTTCTAGACCCCTGGAATAAAAACCATAATATTCCTTAGTTGTTTTCCTTGGTGGCTCACCAAAAGCAGAAAACATTTGTTGTAAATAGAGTAGGGGAAGCTTGCTTTACTTTGAAATCCTGAAGAAGTAAGTTATTTATAAATGTGTGTGCTGCCTCTGTTATTGTAAAGAACTGATCTACAAATTTTAACTGTATAATAAACCATAAATTTTAAATTCTTTCTTTCAAGTTGTATTCCTAAATCTAAAGGTTGACTGTATGAGATACCTTATTGGGTTTCTGTTCATTTCCATTGAGAGTACTTGCTTCCTTGGTTAGTTTCCTCAATCCCTATGTACAGTACAGGTTGGGCCCCATAGCTGTGTTTATAGGAGAGAACCTTTCTCCATGTTTGGTCACAGGTGATTGGGTAGGGTTGGTTCCTGAAAGAATCTGAATCAAGTTTCCTTTTCTGGGAATTTGGAGATGGGACAGAAAGGTTTTAGTTACTCTCTGTTGAACACTGAAATTGTAACCAAACATGGCTTTTAATCCAAGGGGGTAAACCCACAATAAGGAGAAATCATTCTTCAGGGAAAGAGAAGAATAAAGCAGACTGTCATAGAAGAGTAGTTGACCCTGATCTGGGCTCTTTGAGAGAGAAAGAGGACAGGCTTGTTTCTGGTTTCTCGTAGGTTTCCCTGGCCTCCATCTCAGAAATAGCTTTGAGTTCCATGAATCCCTACTCTGTATTCATAACTTGCTTTTTGTTAAATTAGTTTGAATGAATATTTTTCCTTAAAATATATTTTATCACTTCATTTAAGAGACCTAAATAGTTCTTTTTACTTACAAGAAGTAAAAACTGTATTGAAAGCTTAAAGCAATAATATAAGGTTTATGAAGAGCCTGCAAAAGTAGTCTTTTCAATAAAGAGGGAAAAATGGCAGACTTTCAAGAAGCTCCATGTTGTTGTTCTGCTATCAGGATCAAAACACAAGCAGAAGCTGTTACAACTAATTTTGTGAGAAACTCTGGAAAACATTTAAAAGTTTATAGTAATGAACTAAGCAAAAGCATACTAAGCAAGACAAAAGCACTTGAAAACAGTAGGAATGTTCTGTGAGGATTTTGGTTGTACTTACCCTGCACACCTTTCCTTCATGGGGATATCTGAAGTGACAGTAGTCTTAAAGTGGTAACAGTATGGTAAAGCAGTAGCAGTTATAAAGCTGCTATAGACATGAAAAGACTGAAGTCTTAAAGTGATAGCCCTCTAAAAGCACTATTGTCTCTGGTTCCTAGTGTGGGGCTATATACCAAGTACTAGAAAGAGCAAAGTAATTGCTTGTTTGGAAATTATTCTGTATGTTTGGGGATATTATAGACTGAGTTGTGTCTCCCAAGTTCAGATGTTGCAGTTCTAACCTCCAATATGATTTTAGAGCCAGGGCCTATGAGAAAGTAATCAAGGTTAAATGAGAGCATAATGATTGGGCCCAATCTGATAGAATTGTTGCTCTTAAGAAAAGGAATGGACATTGAGGCCATACTCTTAAGTGAAATAAATAGGACACACACGTAAATACTGAATAGTTTCTCTGGTGTGAGAACCTGAAAGTGTAAATGAGGACCAAAACGTGTAATAGATGATGTGAAGCAGGAAGAATAGGTCCAAAGGGAAGGGGAACTGGGAGGGGAAGGGAAAAGAAAAGAAGGGAAAGGAAAAAATATGAAAAAATGGAAATGAAGTCTCTAAATAGGGAGAGGTGGAAGTGTTGCAGGGAGGGCAGGGGAATGGGGAAAAAATAAGAAGCAAGATGTATCAGTACAAATTCCCAATAATGAATGCCATCATATGTGTACCTAAAATGTACCAATAAACTTAATGAATTAAAAAAAAGAAAAGTAATGAACATCAGAGTGTACCCTGTTCTTTTCCTTCTCCCTATCATGTGAGGACACAAGAAGATAGAAACATGCAAAACAGAATGAAATCCCTCATCAGAAACCAAATCAGCCAAAGCTCCCACGCTGGACTTTCCAGCCTCCATAAATGTGAAAAATCCATTTCTCCTTTTCAAGTCATTCAGCCTATGGCATTTTGTTACAGCAGTCCAGGCAGACTGACACAGAAGAACTGATTCAAGGTGCTGTTCTCTGTTTTATTTAAACCAAAACTTAGAGTAGAAAAGCTTTAAAATATTGCAAGCTGAATTAACAACCCTAGGGAAAAAGATTACAGTTGAGACATATAGTAGACTGCTTAAGGCAAAAGCTGGCCCAGAGTTTCTTTGGGAAATTATGACATTCAAAAACAGCATATATGTTCAAAAGATACTTGAGAAAACCCAAAGCTTTCACCTTGGGCTGATCTTTTGGCATGGGCAAACCTGATTAATTGAAGGAAGGCCCTGGCTCATAGCCAGTTTGCCAAGTTGGCAAGAGTTTATGGCATCCAAGGAAATCCCTGTGAAAACACTAGCTGAACACAAGCTAAAGAAAAGAGATTTCAGTGATCTCATTGTCAAGGCATATAGTCTTTCCAATAATAGTTCAGAAAAGGCATTAAATTAACTACCACAGTCTTCCACAAACTTCAGCTGGGAATCTTAGGGAAAGGAGAAGGGAGAAGCTCACTTCTGTTTGACACATCATGATAGAATATCCCATTTTCACTTACAAAGACACACACAAGACCTACAGGGAAATAAGAAGTTATGGTTCTTTAAAAGGAGCAAAATAAGTTGACAGACACCACCATTCCTAGAAAAGCCCAAATATTGGAATTCCTAGATAAAAACTTTAAAACAACTGTCTTAAGTATTCTCAAAGAGCAAAGGAAATAACTAAAGGGAACCAGTAAAATGATGTCTGAACAAAATGAGAATATCAATAAAGAGAAATTATAAAAATGAACAAATCAGAAATTCTGGAACTGAAAAATATAATAACTAAAATAAGAATAAATCCAGGGAAAATGAACAAGCAGAAAAGAGCTTCAGTGAGCTTGAAGGCAGGACAATTAAAATAATTGATTCTGAGGAACAGAAATAAGAACGAAGAAATTCATTGTTGGGATACCAATGCCAAACCTCTTTGAAAGACAGTTTTACAAACCATAACATTCTTAACATACAATTCAGCAATTTTGTTCCTTGGTATTTCCCCAAACGAGTTGAAAACGTTTGTACACACATAAACATGTATGTAAATGATTATAGTAGCCTTGGTAATAATTGACAGAACTGGGAAGCAACCAAGATATCTTTCAACAGGTGTGCTATGAGCCACCTGTTTGTTTGTGTACCATTCCAAACACATATGCTCACTGTCATGGTAGAAGGGCAGAGCAGAGGAAAGGTGTTACTTCATGGAAGCCAGGAAGCAGGGAGAGAAGGAAGAGATCAAGCAAGAGAGAAACGGGCCAGGGCAAAACATAACTTTCAAAAACACAGTTCCAGTGACCTTCATTCCCCAACTGTACCTCCCTTCTTCATAACCCATACAACTATGAACTCATCAGTGGATTAAGTCCTCAATAGTTAGCACACTCATGATCTAGTTACTTCAAAAAGCCACACTGCTGAACATAGCTGCACTGGCAATCAAGCCCTTACTATATGAATCTTTGGGGGACATTTCGCATCTAAACTACAACATGCACACTGAGACATTCTAAACAAGCTGTGAGAAGCCAAAGATAAGCAGAGAATCTGAAAGTACCAAGCAAGAAAAAAACTGAAACATCACATGCAAGCAATCCTACATGAGAGTAATGGCCCATTTCTCTATAGAAACCGTGGACCCAGAAGACAGGACAGTGAGGTGTTTGATGTCATGAAAAGAAAAACCTGTAAACAGTGAATTCTATACTCAACAAGATTGTCCTTCAAAAGTGAAGTTGCAATTAAGATATCCCCAAATAAACAAATCTGAGGAACTTAATTACCACCAGACCTACTGTATAAGAAATGCTAAACAAAGTCTTTCTGGTTGAAATGAAAAGACACTAGACAATAACTCATAGCTATGTGAAAAAATAAATATCACCGCTAAAGATTAATACATGGGAAATAATAAAAAACATGTTTTTTTTTTAACTCTGCTTTTCACTTTGGGTGGGATTTAACTGACACATGTATGAAAATTTGTAAGTCTATTATTGGATACATGATGGATAAAGATGTAATAAAGATATTAATAATATAAAAGGGGATTATAGTTTTTGTATATTTGTGAAGTTTGTAGCAATTCAAAATAGATTGCTATAAACAGGGCGTGAAATGTAATCACCATGCTAACTACAAAGAAAATATCTAAAGAATATACACAAAAGCAAATGACAAGAAAATGAAAATGGTTCACTACAAAAATCAACTAAATGTAAAAGAAGGTAGTTGTAGAAGAAACGGGGGACCAAAAAGGTACAAAACATATTATAAATATTATAATATTATATAAATACTATAATAGTATAAATATTATTTCTCATATAAATGTATTAAACTCTTTAATCAAAAGGCAGAGAGAGATTAGCAGAAAAGGTTAATAAACTTGATCCACTTATACATTATCTAAAAGAGATTCATGATGGATTGAAAGAGACAAGTTCATCATGAAAGGAGATAAAAAGATACTCCATGTAAATAGTAAACAAGAGAGGCAGGATGTCTATGTCAATGTCAGGCAAGTAAGACTTCAAGTCAGATATTGTTATAATGACAAAAATTACATTATAAATTGACAAAAGAGTCAATTTACCAAAAATATATTTCATCCATAAATACATGTGCTCCAAACAAGAGATTCCAAATATTTGAAGCAAATATTGACAAAATTAAAGGGAGACAAACAATTTTACAATAATAGTTGGAGACTTCAATACAGTACTTCTAAAAATAAATGAAAAGGCTGAATAAATAAAAAATTTGAGAACTTGAACAAAACAATAAATAAACTTCAACAAGCAGACATGTATAAAACATTTTTCCCAATAATAGCAAAATACACAGAGTTCATGGAATATTCTCCAAGATAAAACAAATGTTATGTCACAAAACAAGTCTTAAATTTTTTCAGTTCTTTTAAAATTATTTTTACTAGTGCATGTTAAACAGAGAATAATGGGCTTCATGTTAGACTAATCATATGTTCATATAACATGCTTTGATCATTTCCACCTGTATTACCCCTTCCCTTCACTTCTCTTTATTTCCTTCTTCTCGAATAGTACTTTAATATCATTATCATCTTCTCCCCTCTTTCTTTCTCTCTTTCCCTCTCTCCCTCTCCTGCCTCTCTGGTTTTAAATATAAAAGAAAACATGCAATACAAATATTTGTCCTTCTGAGATTGGCTTATTTCACATAAGATCATGATCTACAGTTCTATCGATTTACCTGCAAATGACACGATGCTGTTTTTCATTATGTCCAAATGACACTTCATTGTATTACTCATTCATTCATTTTCTTCATTCAATCATTTATTTGTTGATGGTTCCTAAGCTGATCTTCCAGCCTGGCTATTGCACATTGGGCCCCCATAAATGTAATTATGCAGGGATCTCTATAGATGGATTTTAACTTTCAGAACTTTACTTTCAGGAATATACTAAAGAGTATAGTTGGATTAAATAGTTTCCCTATTCTTAGTTTTTTAAGGAACCACCATACTGATTCCTGAATTGACTGCACTAATTTAGATTCTCACTCCTTCTCCCATACATCCTGGCGAGCGTTTATTATTTTTTGTATTCTTAATGATAGCCATTCTGACTGGGGAGAGATGCAGTCTCATTGTAGTTTTGATTTGCATTTTCCTGATGGCTCAAGAAGTCGAACATTTTCTCATGTACTTGTTGACCATTTGTACTTCTTCTCTTTGGAAGTGTCTGTTCAGTTCATTTGTCCATTCATTGAGATATTTGGGGGTTTTGGAAAGTTTTGTTTTGTTGTTGTTGTTTGTTTCTTTATATATTATGTATATATCCTACTCTGTGGGAAGAACAGCTGGCAAAGATTTCCTCTCATTTTGTAAGCTCTCTCTTCACTCTGTTTTTGCTGCAGTTTTAGAGCTTTTTAATTTGATGCAGTTTCATTTGTCAACACTTGTTATTATTTCCTGAGCTATTGGAGTCCAACTCAGGAAATTATTGCCTGTGCCTATGTCTTGAAGTAGTTCCTCCTATTTTTATCTAGCACTTACAAAGACTGGGCACTTATGCTTAGGTCTTAGATCCATTTTGAAGTGATTTTTATACAGGATGAGAAAAGGGATCCAGTTTCAGACATCTATATATGGATATCTAGTTTTCCCAGAATCATTTATTAACGAGAATGTTTTTTCTCCAACATGTGTTTTGAGTACTTTTGTAAAAAATTAGATAGATATAGTTGTATTGGTTTGTGACTTGGTTACTTTTCTCATTGATAAGACCCAAACCCAACACCCAAAACTAAAAGGGGAAAGGTTTATTTAGCTCACAGTTTGTAGAGGTTTCAGTCCATAATCAGCTCGCACTAATGCAGGGTGGCATGGGAGACAAACATTGAGGAAAAGCAGTTCATGGAGGGAAGAAAGTAGCAAAGCAACAGGGACAACCACAGCTTTTTCTATCCCTTATATCTTATCCAAGCTACTTAGGGCGGGTAAAACTCACAACCTGAATCCTGGTGTCCTTGAGCCTTGCATTGCACCATGAATCAATCCCAGTGTCACACACTGTAGATCCAGCCACCTCAGAAAAAGGCCCACCTGTGACTGCCTAAGGCTTTGGGGGGACATCTAGACACAAGCCATAACAGTTTGTTTCTGTGTCCTGTATTCTACTTCATTGGTTTATGTGTCCACATTTATGTCAGTAATATGCTGTTTTGTTAGTATGTCTTTGATGTATATTTTGAAATTGTGTATTGTGATATCTCTCGATTGTTCTTTTTCCTGAGACTTGCTTTGGCCATTCTAGGTCGTTTGCTTTTCCATTTAAGTTTTAGGATTGCTTTTTGTTGTACTTTAAAGTGTATCACTGGTACTTTGATGGAGATTGAATTGAATGTGTAGATCACTTTCAGTAATAATATGGCCTTTTAACAATATTAATTCTACTGATCCATGGATACAAGAGGTCCTTCCGTCTTCTAGTGTTTTCTTCAATTTCTTTCTTCAGTGTTATACTTTTCATTGTAGACGTCTTTTACCTCTTTGGTTATATTATTTTTATTTCTAGGTATTCTATCTTTTCAAGTTATTGTGAAAGTAATTATTTTTCCTGATTTCTTTCTTTGCAGGTTTGGTGCATAGAAAAACTATGGATTTTTTAAATATGATTATTTTGTATCCTGCCATTTTGCCAATTCTGTTTATCAGATATAAAAATCTTCTGCTGAATTTTTTGGAGTATTCTAAGTAAGATTATATCATCTGCAAATAGGGATAATTTGATTTCTTTCCATACAATTTGTGTCCCTTTTATTTATTTCTCTTGCCTATTTGCTCTGGTAAAAATCTCATGCACTATACTGAAGAGGAGTGATGAAAGAGAAAACACTTGTCATATTCCTGGTTTTATAGGAAATACTTTCAGTTTTTCCCCATTCAGTATGATGTTGGCTGTGTGTCTGTGATATACACCCTTTGTTATACTGAGGTAAGATACTTCTATGCCTAATTTTTTGGGTATTTTATCATGAAGTAGTGTTGAATTTTTGAAGACTTTTTCTGCATCTATTGAGATGATCATGTGATTTTTTTTATGTGTTGTATTATGTTTTTTTCATTTGCATATGATGAATCAACATTGCATCTCATGAATGAAACTTGGTTGTGGCTTATGATCTCTTTAATGTGTTATTGAATTTGGTTTGTAAGAATCTTATTGGGGATTTTTGCATCCATGTTCATCAAGGGTATTGGTCTATAATTTTTTCTATTTTTGTTTCTTTTGGGTTTGGGTATCAGGGTGATACGGGCTTTGTGAAATGACTTTAGAAGCATTTCTTACCTTTTATTTCATGGGATTATTTGAGGAGCATTGGTGTTCTTCTTTAAATGTGTGTTAAATTCAGAAGTGGACCCATCTGGCCCTGGGTTTTCTCTGTTGGAAGACTTTTCATTAATGTTTCAAGATCATTGTTATTGTTTTTTTATGTTTTCTTATATGCTCTTGATTCACTTTTAGTAGGTCATATGTGTCTAGTAATTTATGCATTTGTTCTAAATTTTACAAATCATTAGAATATAAATTTCAAAATACTCCCTAACAATCCCCCAGATTTAATGATATCTGCTGTATATTTCCTTTTTTATTCTAATTTTATTAATTTATATATTCCCTCTTTTTCTTTTTCTTAGTTTGAGTAAGGGTTTATCAGTCTTGTTTATCTTCAAAGTATCATTTTTTGATTTACTGATCCTTTTTAGTGTCCTTTTAGTCTCTTTTATTAATTTCAGCTCTACTATTTATTATTTCTTTCCTTTTACTTGTTTTGGGTATGGTATGAGTTTGTTTTTCTAGGACCTTTAGATGCATTGTCAGGTTATTTGTTTGATATCTTTTGGATTTTCTAAGTAGGCAGTCATGGCTGTAAACTTCCTTCTTACAACTGTGTTCATTGTGTCCCCTGTGGTGTTTGTGGTTCTTTTTTCTGGTGTGTTGTGTTTCTTTCTTTCTTTTCTTTTTTTTTCCAGTACTGGGATCAAACTCAGGACCTTGCACTTGTGAGCCAGGCATGGCACCACTGAGCTAAGTCTCCAGCCCTGGGTGTTGTGTTGTTGTGTTTCTATTTGTATTTGATTCTAGAAATTTTTAAACCCCCTCCCAGTTTTTCCACACTGATATTTCAAAATTTCCTCACTGATTGTTCAAAATGTATTATTTAATCTCCATATGTTTGTATAATTTCTATAGTTTCTCTTGCTATTGATTTCTAGTTTCATCCTATTTTGATCTGATATGATATAAGAAATTATTTTATACCTTGTATTTGTTAAGACTTGCTTTATGTCCTAAAATATAATCTATTTTGGAGAAATTTATGAGCTGCTGAAAAAAATATGTATTCTCCTGTTATTGGATGGAATATTCTGTATATCTTGTTAAGTCTACTTAATGTATGGTGTAGTTTGACTCTATTGTTTCTTTGTGATATTTTTTTGGAGTCTGTGTGGGTTTTTTCTGGTCTCTCTTGGTGAAAGTGAAATATTTTTTTTCCCCATTAAGTTTATTGGTACATTTTTGGTATAAAATACATTTACATACATCACTGGGCTCTTGTACCATTACATGAGTATCTTCGTTCTTCTTTTTTTCCCTCCTTCCCCTGCCCTCCCTTTACCCCCTCCACCCTTCCCTATTTCCAAAGATTTTGTTTCCATTTTTTTCTTTTCTCATATTTTTTCTTTTCCCTTCTTCCCTTTCCCCTACCCCTCCCACTTCCCATGCTCCTTTAGACCTTTACTTCCTATTACGCAATATCAATTATACATTTTTAAAATTACAATATCAAGATCTAGGAGACATTACCACAAATTTTACAGAATTTAAAAGGATATAGAAAGCATATTACAAACATCTGTTTTGAAATAAATTTGACAACTTCTAAGAAGTACCTTGGAAGACAAATTAATGAAACTAACGCTGGAGAAAATATAAAATTTGAATAGCACCTATTAAAGAAAGTATATTCCTAGCTTGAAAACCTACCTATATGACAACAACCGGCTCATATACATTTTAACTGATAAATTATATCAAACATTTAAAGCACAAAAAAAAGGAACACTTCTCCCCTCATTTTAGGAAATCAATATTGCACTAATCCTAAAACTGGATAAAGATAATAGAAGAAAAAAGTATGAACATAGATAGAAATTTGTTTAACAAAACAAACTATTAGAAGTCAGATCTGGCAGTATGTAGAAAGTGGTTTTATTACAGGGATGGCAGCGTTGGTTCAGCATTGGAAGATCCACACCCAAAAGTCATCATTTTAACAGAGGAAAGGAAAAAGCCATATGATCCTGTCACTAGTTGGAGAAAAAGTATTGGACTAAATTCCACAGCTGTTCATGGTAAAAGCTATCAGGAGACTAAAAGTAGAACAGAACCTTCTCAACAGATTAAAGACATGTACTCCATACTTCCAGCAAAAACGCCTTATATGAATGGAGAAGATAAAATGCTTTCTCCTTAAGGTGGGGAACAAGGGCAGATATGCTTATTCTTCATCTGTTCATTAAACTTTGAGACATAGGCCCACATCCAAAATAGTGTGGCAATAAAATGACACAATTAGGATAGTATTGGCAAGGTAGAAGCAAAATCTTTATATATAGATGAAATGATCATCTACAGAGAAAATACTAAGAAATCTCTAGGAGCCCCTAGAACTTGTATTTGAATTTAGAATGATTAGAAAACACAAGGTATATATAAAAATTCAGGTCTATGTATACATGCTATAAATGAAGAATTGGATATTGAAATTTAAAAGTTATTTAGGAGTACAAAGGACCTAAAAAAGTAAAAAGAAAAAGAAGAAAAAAAAACAGTGTTGGAAGTTAGTACCTAATTTTAAGACTTCTTCTAAAGCTACAGTAATCAAGGCAGTGTTGGTGTAAGGAAAGACACATAGATCATTGGAATAAAACAGAGAATCTAGAAATAGAACCACACATATATGGTCCCCTGAGTTTTGAAAGATTGTTTAACATTAACATTTTATAGAATATAAACTCAATTCAAGAGCTGAGGAAAAGATAGTGTTTTCAGCAAACGGCACTAGAACTTCTGGTATCCGTATATAAAAAATTAACCTCAACCCATTACTTCCATACATAAGAATAACTTGAAGGGATCTATGAACCTAAATATGAAAGCCTAGAAGTATAGAACTTTAAGAAGAAATTATAAGGGAAAATGTTTATGAATTTAGGGTAGGCAAGAACTACCTAGGATACAAAAAACATGATGTCTAAAAGAAAAAAATTGATAAATGAGATTCCATCAAAATTTAGAACTTTAAGTGACATCATTAAAATGAAAAGTAGTCCTTACACAGACCATATTTACAATGCATATAACCTATGACCAGAATATATAAAGAACTCTTACAGATCATTAATAGACAACCCAATTAAAAAGTAGACACAAAAAGATGATAGATAGCCAGTACAGCACAAGGAAATGTGTGCAACTTTAGGATCAGAAAAATACTAATCAGTACAATAATAAGATTGAATTATACACTCATTAGGGAGATGAAGTTAAAAGTTTTAAAAGCCTTGTCATGACTTTTTCTTTTTGTTGGATTCTCCCACTTTGTGTTTAATTTGACATGCTGAATGGATTCATTCTGCTGGGCTTCCTGGGGTTGTGATCCACATTGTCTTTTCCCAGAATATTGTTTAAAATTTTTTGGAATGCTGGTTTGGTATTCATGAAGTTCCTGAGGTGCTCTTTATCATGACAGTATCTTATTTCTCCATCAATTTTGAAAGATAGTTTTGCAGGGTACCTCAATCTGGGTTGGAGGCTGTTTTCCTTTAGGGCTTGAAATCCATCACTCCAAGCTCTTCTTGCCTTGAGAGTTTGCATTGAGAAGTCTGCTGTGATTCTGATGGGCTTTCCTTTGTATGGGATTTGTTGCTTGTCTCTCACTGTTTTTAGAATTTTGTTCTGTTGGGTTTCTGGAATCCTAACTATTATATGCTTATGTGTAGATTTTTTTTTTTGATCAAGGCTAGCTGGAGTCCTATATGCCTCACTTACCTGTATGTCAAGTCCTTTTCTCCTGTGTGGGAAGTTTTCTGCCATCACTTCTGTGAACAGTTTTTTATGTCATCTGCACTCTCTCCTCTTTCTTCATTGACTCTAATCAGTCTTACATTATTCTTCTTTGCATTGTCTAGCAGCTGCTGGATTGATTTCTTGTGGTCCCTTACAATTTTAAAGCATTTTTTTCCTGTTCACTAATTGCAATCTTATCTTCTATATCTGAAATTCTGTCCTCACATTGGTTCATTTTGCTGCACAGACTTTTGGTGGAGTTTTTAATCTCTTGGAAATCTGTTTGCATCTGTTTTATGGATTCCATTTGTTTCCTATGTTGGGATTCTATCATGTTCCTCAGATCCTCTATTTTTTTTTATCTGTGTCCTCTCTAGATTTATTAATCATGTCCTGCACTATGAGCACAATCTTTGGTGTTATGTGAGAAATTATTTCTGATTTCATTTTTCCTAGATCCTCTTTTGTTGCCAGTTCAGGGAGTCCAGGTGTTTGAGTATGATTGTTCCATCTCATTTCCCTTTGGGGTTGTTGTAGGTGATCTGGAAATCTGTTTTTGGGGTTGTTTACATGTCTTCTCATTTCCACAGTGGGCGGGGGTGCTTCTGGCACCGGCATAGCTCAACTTCTCTGCCCTAGGAGTGTGGAATGGCAGCAGGGGAGCTTCCTCCTGGGCACTGGGACTGGCTCACCTTCTCGGCCCTAGGAATGTGGAGTGGTGGAGGGGGAGCCTCCTCCCAGGTGGTGGGTGAAAGTGAAATATTGAAATCATGCACTAATATTGTATTGGGCCCAAATGTCCCTTATGGCACATAGTGTTTATTTTATGAAATTGCATACATTGATGTGTGTGTGCACATATATATATATATATATATATATCTTTGTGGTGTTTTGTTCCCTTTACCAACACGTAGTGATCTTTTTTCTTCTAATGAATTTTGGCTTCAAGTCTGCTTTGTCAGATATGAGTGTAGCTGTTACTGCTTGCTTTAAAATTCCATTTGCATGGAATAACTTTATTCTTTTATTTTTATTCTGTGTGTGTCTTTGCCCTTGAGGTGTGTTTCCTGTAGGTAATGTACACTTGGATCTTATTTTTTTTATCCATCCACCAGGCTATCTCTTTTAATTGGAGAATTAAAAAATTCACATTCAAGGATATTATAGAAATGTATATATTAATCCCTGTCTTCTTTGTTTTTCTAATACTTGATTCATTCCTCATTTATCTATTCTTCTAATAAGGTTTATGCCTTCCTGTCTTTTGTTTATCTTCCTCCTGTGTATGATTCCATTAAGTATTTTCAGCTTGTCTTTGAAGGTCTCTCTTTCTTCTTTTATTCTTAAGAATGGCTTTGGAGAATACAGTAATCTAGGTTGGCAGTTATTTTCTTTCATCATTTGAAATCATCATTCCATGTTTTCCTGGCCTTTAGAGTTTCTATTGCAAAATGTACTCTATTTGGTATTTCCCTATTGCAGCTTTCAATATTTTTTCTTTATTCTGAGTTTCTGGCATTTTAAATACAATATGTCATGGATAGGTTCTTTTTTCATCATGTCTATTTCAGGTTTTAAATGCCTCTAGTACTTGAATTGTCATCTTACTCCTCAGATTTGTGAATTTTTCTCCTATTATTTCACTGAATACATTTTCTATGCCATTGACCAATATTCCTACTCCTTTCTTAAGACCAGTGAATCTTAAGTTTGGTCTTTTAATGTTGTCACAGAGTTCTTATATATCTCTTTATGGATTTTTTTTCTTTATTGTGGTTGGAATGTTCTAGTTCACCAACCTTGTCTTCAAGCCTTGATAGTTTTTCTTTTGCTTGATCTAATCTAGTGGTGAAACTTTCAGGTGTGTTTTTTTAGTTGACTTATTGAGCTTTTCATTTTCAAGCTTTACTTTTTTTAAAAATCTTTATCTCTTTATTGAAATACTTGTTCAGGGTTTTATTTTTGTTTTTTTTTTTTTTTTTTTGGTACTGGGGATTGAACTTGGGACCTTGCACTTTTAAGGCAGTGTGGCAACCACTGAGCTAAATTCCCAGAAAAATACTTTCTCATACCCTATATTATCTTTCTTAATTCCTTCAGCTATTTATTTCTGTCTTCTTTGAATTCATTGATCATGTTTGTAATCAATTTTTGAATTCTGTCTGACATGTCATCCACATCAATATATATGGATTGCGTTATTGGGGAATTATTACCTTTAGGAGATGTCTTTTTGTCTTGTTTTGCCATGCTTGTTATGTTTCTATTGTTGAGATATACACATTTGTTGGGATGGATATATCTTCCATTATCATATGGGGGTATATTTTTCTGTACAGTGCACTCTGGGTTGTGTGTTTCGGCATCAAATCACCCACTCAATGCTTTCAGATCACTTTGTTTTGTTTTGTTTGTTTGTTTTAATACAGGGTCTTGCTATGTAGTCCAGGCTGGCCTTGAACTCACTAAATAACTGAGGGTGGCCTCAAATTCCTGGAGATCCTCCTGCCTCAAGCTCCTGGGATTAAAGGCATGTGCTTCCATGCCTGGCTGCTTTCAGATCACTTTGAAAGGAGAAAAGAACTACTAGTAACACTGACAACTAAAAAACAAACCATATATCAACACAAAGCAAAAGCTTGTTAAAAATTATCTCTCCAATTCCACTAAGAGCGAGTATTCATATATAATGGCTGTGATTTTATAACATGCTCATGATTCTTGACTTTTTTCTTCTTCTAAATCCCATTAAAAATCTAGTGACTTTTAATTAGTGATGAATTGCTTCCTTCCAAAAGTGCATAAGTCACTGACAAATTCTATCTGAATATAATTTCAGAAGGTTCAAAAACTCCCTGGACTCCTTAGGAGTTTATGACTTTAGAACCATGCTGCTTGTCTCAATATATTTTTCAAATATCACAACTGTCAGACAATTTGAAACAGAAAGAGTGACTTAAAACATTCTTAAGATATAATGTTTTAATTCATTTTATTAAGAAAATCAATAGGCCATATAATAGTCATTTTGTGTGATTAGAGAAGAGGAAGAAATACTAACAAATTACAAGTACATTATCCAAAAAGAACAAGCATTTATTGAATGCCTACTACATATACTTACATACATAATGTACAAATATACAAATAAATTTACACATATAAATTTATGTATGATATCTACATGATACAGCAATTGTAAAAGTTATATATATATATGTAAAATATACACATATATGTATATGTAGCTACCCCTCAGTGTTCCTGGGGGATTGTTTTTAGGATCTCCCAGATGCTAAAATGTGGAAATGCTTAATTTCCTTATCTAAAATGATGGAATAGTTTCATAAAACCTATGTACATTCTCCCATATACTTTAAATTTCTAGATTACTTATTATACTAAATGCATTGTAAACGTTATGTAAAAGCTGTTATACTACATTGTTTAGGGAATAATGTCAAGAAAAGTCTGTACATCTTCAGTACAGATGAAAATTTTGTGGAATATTTTTTATCTGTGGTAGGAATCTATAGACATGAAACACACAAATATGGAGCCCTCACTGTATATAACTACTGTATACACGTATGTGTCTATATGGAGTATATATTATAAAATTTTCTCTCTATATAAAATTTTTGTAACAGCTTTATCATGTGGGAATTATTATACTAAAAAATGGAAATCGAGGTGCAAAGCAATTAAATAGCTAACCCAAACCATCTTCTACTAAATAGATCAGAATTCTAAAACCTATATCTAACTGCAGTGTTGCCTTGAAAGATGATTCTTATTTATCTTTTGTACTCTACATGAGACTTAGTACATAGGAAGTAGTCAGGAATGTTGGACTGTTGATTGAATTAAAACTAGCAGAGTCAGGAGTAGGGTTGTGCAGTAGATAACTGGAGACTAGAGAACACTCCCCCTCTCCCATCCCCACTTCCCATTTAATTTCTTTTCTGTAGAGAAGAGAGGGAGGGACATTCTACATCTAAGGTGTAGAGACAACTCTGAAAAATTTCAGAGATGTGTAAATTTACTTTATTCATCAGAGAATGATTTCAGATCTAGCAATGTGAGGGTAATAGGCTTGTATATGCCAATTTTCATTTGAAAGGAAATCCACAAAGTTAATACAACAGTAATTTGAGTAAACTATTTTCAATTTAGCAAGTCCTCTGAATATTAAAGGAAATATTCTGAGGCTCCTGAAATATAAAGAGCAATTTAAAACACGCCTATGAGGAAAATATTATAATTTCAGTATTACAACAGTTCTAAAACAAAGTCTGAATTTAAAGGAAATAATTTTATTGAAGAAAATACATGTGTGTACTCTAACAGAGGCTAGCTAATGAAGAGAGCTGAAATTTGAAAAAGGTTGAAGAAAATGAAAGCAATATCAGAACATGGGCAACTCTGAGATAGAGGCTGAATATATTTCAAAAGAATAATTCAGGGAAGTTAATAAATACTTAACTTGGGCCAGGGATTTAGCTCAGTGGTTCCGGCGCCTGCCTTGCAAGCGCAAGGTCCCGAGTTCGATCTCTGGTACAAAAATAAAATAAATAAATAAATAAATAAAATAAATACTTAACTAAGTTGAACAGTATATTAGAAGTTAAGTACAATCTCAGAAGCCAGTCAAGGCAATAAAATGATGCACAATCACTTATGTTGATTGATGAGTCAATGATTTAAAAATAATCCTTCCTTTTAGGTCAGGGCAAGATCATGATACACAGGTTTTTTAATTTCCCCAAATCCTTTCCTAAAAACATACTAAACAACTAGAATAGCAAAAGTTCTACCTACCACATCCTCCACAAAACCAACTGATAAAACATTCCCATGAGTCCCAAAACACCAGTGAATTTTGCCCACCCAAACCACAGAAACAGCAGGACACATATAGGACATGCATAGGTTCAGCAGCTCAGCAGAGGCGGTGGAGAGGAAAGAACAAGAGTTTTGATGGCACTGCAAACAGATAGGGTGGACCTCTCCTTGAGTGAAAGTCACAGCAAATATATATTGTAAGAAAACACTGAAAAAGAGAGAGCTTCAAGCTCTAATCTATGAGTGAGTAATATTAAAAGATGTCAGCCATACAGTAGGGAACCATGGAGAGATCGGAAGGTAGTGGGATGACTTAATTCAACATAAGGTAATGCTAAAAGAATTCAGATTAAACAGGACAGGAACTGTGAAAGTAAAGGAGAGAAAAGGATTAAACACTGGCAGATGAGATAGAACTCTACAGGAGGCAGATTTCTGAACATGAATGTGACTACATAAAGACATTATCTATCTATCTATCCATCCATCCATCCTGTTATAATATGGAGGAGGGAGCTCTCAAAGGTAAAAGGGTCACACAGCACATCTCAATCCCATGAGAACCACTCCTTAAAAGTATAGAACACTTGATTTTGTTAATACATAAAGGATACAAAATAAATAAGTGAGCCAATGGATAATTAATGTATATCAGAAAATTTTAAAAACAAATGAAAATTAATGTGACAAAATTGTCTACAGGAAATTAAGAAAATAATAGAAACTATAAAAGAATGGCATATATTAGAACCAAGAAACTCAGAAGTAAGATGGCTATCAGTTAAAGGTATTGTAATTCATAACTGGTTTGAATCGGTATAGTAAGAAGGTTGGTCTATTTTCAGCTTACACTATTTTGCTACCAATTGAAAGACTAGGATGCTTTTTTTGGTACCGGGGATCAAACTCAGGTTCTTGCATTTGCGAGGCAGGCAGCGGAACCACTGAGCTAAATCCCCGGCAAGACTAGGATGTTTAACTGATTTTTTTCCTTCCTGGATAGCTCTGAACTCCAATTTTACCCTAACTTCTTTAATGTATCAAAAGTTTTGCTCAAATTCTGATCTTTTCACCCATTGTTCTCAAATATGCAAATGCCTCAAACCTAAAAGCAATGGCACATATCAGATGCAACTCTCTGGGATTCCTTTTTTCCTGAATCCTGGCCTTATAAATCTTTGCTGTCTGAATGGCTTTTAAGTACCTTCAAATTGTTCTGAAATAGCTAGGCTGAAAATAAAATCACATTTATAAAAAATTTCTATTATATCATAAAGCAATGGAGAAACATACTTAAGATACTGAAGGACAAAATATTAATGATTTTTATACACACTTAAACTTATTTCAAACTATAAAAGCTACAAAAAGCAAAGCATGTGTGAACATGCAAGCACTCATGGATTACTATTCCTTGATAAATCAACGAGAGAAAAAGTTTTATGAAAAGTGAAAAGACATGCTTCAATAAGTTCCAAACACATAATAACGTGCCAATAAAAGTTATTTGAACAAATGGATACATGTATGGATATATTAGTAGAAAGATAAATTGATGTATTTCAGGATATACCTAGAAAGAAAAAGGAAAGGTCCATCCATATTACTGGTTACTATAGAATTTGGAACATAAAATCACATAATGTTACTTTTGGGAGCTAGCAGTGGTGGTGCATGCCTATAATTCCAGCACTTGGGGGGCTGAGGCAGGAGGATCACAAGTTCAAGGCCAGCCTGGACTACATTGCCAATTTGAGGCCAGCCTGAGATATATTCAAAAAAAAAACTTATCTCAGAAAACAAAAAGATGTTAGTTTTTTAGGTTAAGTATTTTTTACATATTTATTTTTAAGATAAGTAAACTGTATCTCTGAGTGTTTTGCCCAAGATATACAGATGGTCCATGGCTGAGCCAGGAAATGGATCCAGAGTTTTCTCATGCTTAGTGAAGTTCTCTTTAAAAATTTGTTCACTGACATTAAATATCATTACTCATTTCCTCTCAAAGTAAACAAATCCCATCCCCTGTATCACAAAGTAAAGTGTTTCCGCGGGACTAGGCCATGATTGTTTTTCATAAATTTAAAATTTATAATAATTTATGTTTCTTATAGAAAAATCAGAAAAAGTCTACTTATCATCCTACTATCCAATGAAAAGTATCAGTGATAAACATTTTTTCTTCATCTTTCTAGAATTTCCTAATTTTTGAACAAATGTGCATTCATATGTTTAAAACAAAAATAGAATTATATGCCCCTATTGGTTTGCAATCTTTTTCACTAAATGTATTGTGAGCATTCTTCAGTATCAATAAATACAGAACTAAATTACAAAGAAATTTTTAGATAGATTTTATATCAATGGAAGTGTAAACTTATTGTCACCTTGTATTTTATTTTCCTGAGCACTTCATGAATTTAGTTCAGTATAATTTTTAATGGTTTCTTTTTCATCTGTCTCTAATTTATGTTCTCTCTTTGTATTTGGTTGACATAAGTCTTGAATTTGCAGCCTCTTGGTCCCTCCTAAAATACAGTCAGTGTCGTCAGATGGGTTTTCCTTTGGATTGGAAAGGAGAGAAAATGAGAGCAAAAGACAGTTGTGTGCTGAGAGAAAAGTAGCTGTGAGCAGGTAAACTGGAAGTAAATGTGTGTACATACTGTGTGCTTACAGATCAGGCCTCCCAGAGAGATGCTATCAGGAGGCAAGGCTTGGAGAAGTAAGACCTGTTCACGACCTGGGCTGGTAAAGCTATAGGGAGCAGCCTAGCCTGGAGTCTTGGAGCTGGGGTAGGGGATCACCACACAGACCTTCTTCTCTTGTCAGCTCTTTCTCATGTCATATCAAACATACTAAAAGGCAAGCATTTCTCACATAAAATATTTCCATAAACCTGATGAGGGCTTAGCTGGAATTGACCACTTGACTTAAGACAGTGCCCTTTATAGACATTTAATTTAGTATTTGCTAATTTTGATTTTTCTTTCTTTGTAGGCCCAATAATTTGTTTCTTTTTGAGGCATAAAACCATGTTGCAGGCCGTTGAGATCCTTGTAGGTCTGGGCACTGTGCTTATACCACATAATGCAAGGGCCCGGAAGGTTCTGAAATCCACATTTGGGTCTAGTGTATTACATGGCACTGGTCTCACTGAATCTTTGCCATTACTCTTGCCAGGGACCCCTATCTCTGTTGGCCATAGCAATATGTGATGCAAAAATAAATAAAATCGCAGCCACAAGAGCCTCTGCTAACAGAGCATACCCTCAGGTTTTCTTGTATTAAACATATTCCCAATCCAGAATAAGTCAGCTGAAAAGAAAACAAAAACATTCTTGTTTTTATAATGGATAAAGGCCAGAGTTATTTAGTTTGGATATTATGTGTATTGTATATATAATTGTTGGATAGTTCGAGTGGATTATCTTAGTTATATAATTAATTAAAAATTTTACCAATAGCAAATGAATACCAGTGGTAGATTGCTTGGATTCAATGTCCTGCTCAGCTATTACAATTGAGTCAATAAAAACAAATATTCCATCTTTTTGCATCTCAGTTTTCTCATCAGAAACATGACAATAGTAGAGTTACCTCCTCACAGGATTATTGTAAGATATGTGTACTATATGTTGTAAGGGTATGTTGTAAGATATGTGATGCGTAAAATCACTTGAGTGCAGAGTTTGGCATGTATTAATTTCTCTAAATGTTAGTTGTTATTCGTATCACTTCTAGGGCCCCAAAATGTGGTGCATACCACCACAAAACATCCAGCTAGTTTTAAATATAGCCATACCAAAGGAGTGTTTTAATGGTAGAGAGGATATTTTGCACACATATTGAATATGATATGAAATAATAATAATAATAATAATAGTCATGATCTTTGCTCCAAACAAAGAGTTGGCAAACTCCAGCCCACCACCTTTTTTGTGTGGCCCACAAGCTAAAAATGATCTTTATTTATGAATAGTTTGGAAAAAATCAGAAGAGATGCAGAAGTGATAAATTTTTGCATAGCAAGTTTAGGAAAATATTTATCAATGAGCAATGATGTTGAACATCTTTTGATATGCCTGATGAGCCTGAGACCTCTGGGTGCTTACTAATGAGCATTGCTAGATTGGGAGGTCCCAGAGACGAGTGGAATCAAAGAAACTATAAGGGAAACTTAAAATTTCTCAAGGCTCCCTTCCTGTAATCCTTGGGCACCTGTTTGCTAGAAAGATCCCTGCACTCCCACAGTGGTTCCAGGAACAAAAGGCAAGGCAGGCCTCCCCACCTGGTCACCACAGGGGCCACATAGCAATACTCACAGGAGTTCATTTAACTGTGGATTGCTCTGAACAGTACCTGGTCCTTACACTAAGCCCCTAGACCCCACCCCCTTTTCCATTAGGCCTTGGAGCACAGAAGGGCTCTTGTTTTTCAGGAAACACAATTCTACCTTTGGATAAAGGTCCAGAACTCAGAAAAGCTGGTTTATCCTCCCTGGAGGATAAAAAGGCAAGAATCCAGAACTTAGAAACATTAAAGGAGAAAGACCTTCTTTCACCTCAGTACTCTGTGTGTGTGTGAACCTACATTTCTCTTCCTGGGATTACTTGCTCCCTCTTTTCTTCTTCTCTAAGGTACTACCTTGCTAATCCTGTTACCCTAACTGGGAAAAATTGAAAAAGTGCTAGAACTTGAGTAATATAATTGAACCCTGTTTCTTCATATAAACCACAATGAGAGAAGATTTGACTTTTGACCAAAGGCCTAAGAGGGATGATCAGGAAGACCACGTTTAATCAATTATAAATTATATAGCTTTGTCATGGTAGTGCAGACAGAGGCTTTTAGTAACAAATCTAGCGTGCTGGAAGTTATTTTCCCCATTATGGGGGGTTAAACTCCAGAATTTTGCACTGAGTGATTTTTTAAAAAATTTTGAGATAGAGTCTAAATTGCTATGTTGCCCTGGCTGGGCTTGGACTTGTGATAATGCTGCCTTAGACATCTAGAATGCTAGGATTATAGGTGTGCACCACCATGCTTGGCTTAGCATGCTGGTTTCTTAAATGTGAAAGGTAGTTGAAGACTACAAGATAAATGAACTTCTTGCTAATTGAATAATCAATAACTTCCATTTAAAAAAATGTATGCTATTATTAAAATGCTCACTAACACATATTTTTAGTATATGTTCTGCTGAAGCGAGCACGATAACACATTTTTTTCCATTAAGTTTATTGGTACATTTTAGGTATACAATAAAGTTACATTCATCATTGGGATCTGGTACCTTTTCATGATGTATCTTGGTTCTTATTTTTTCCCCATTCCCCTGCCCTCCCTTCACCCTCTCCACCTTTCCCTATTTACAAAGACTTTGTTTCCAGTTTTTCCTTTTCTCATATTTTTTTCTTTTTCCTTCTTTCCTTTCCCCTCCCCCTCCCACTTCCCCTACTCCTTTAGACCTTTTCTTCCTAGTTCACAATATCAATTATATATTTTGATCCTTTTTACACTTTTAGTTTTTCACACCAGAGAAACTATTCAGTATTTACACGTGTGTCCTATTTATTTCACTTAAGTGTATGGCCTCCATGTGCATCCACTTAGCTATAAATGTCTCTAGTTTCTCATTCTTTATGGCTGAGTTTTATAAAACTTCATTTTATAAAAAAACCACATCTTTATCCAGTCTCCAGTTGATGGGCAATTGGGCTGTTTCCAAGTTAACACATATTTTTTTTAAGTGCATTATTATTTCAGAAGGATAATCTCAGGGCAGTGCCCTTTGAGAAAGAGCTCTCTTACCATCATGTACATCAAGATCAACCATTACTCTTGGCAAAGTACAAAAATACACACATCAGTAGCTTCCGTACAATAAATACATAATCATGCATACCACAATAAAAGGCACCAAAAACTGGTCACTTAGTAGTCATAAAAATTACTAGCTGCATTAACAAAGCCACCCAAATTATCTGTACAGGAAATGTAACAATATATTTCAAAGGTGAAAACATACAAAACATCTTTAAAATAGTATACAATAAATATCTCAATTGTTGTATATATTTAAAAATTATGCCATTGTAAACAGCATGTAAACAAACAAAACTCATGTCTTGTCATTATTAAAATAATTAGATCAAAGTTATAACTTCTGCCCTGTCAGGTATATTTCACTGGCAAATGTGCTAAGTAGTTAAAAGTTTCACTCTTTTCTGCAGCAAACAGAGCCCACTGAGTAATAAATAGACATTATCTGCATCTTTGCAGATAGGAGTATTTTAGTTTCACAACAGACTACCAAAATGTAGTAAATTCTTAGCTATAAATATGCCAAGGCTAAATTAAAACTATCTTTTGCAATATAAGGAATAGAAGGAATTATACTGCTAGGTTTTCAACATGGTGATAAAGAGGAGACAATCTTTATTAAAAGGTTAAATGAATGTATTGAATAGAAGGGTAAAAGTGTCCAGCCTTCTGAGCATCTTTCTGAGTGGAGCTTTTACATAGTTGAACAAAGAACAAAGTTATCAAATTAAGAATTTTGTTTTGCTAGAGAATATAGAAATGGTTGCTACTTTATAGTGGTGAAAAACAGTGAGTTTAAAATATGCCTATCAAAATGTGAACACATAAAGTTTTCCCCACACTTACAGTAATAATAAAGAGAGTTTCTTCTGTCTCATAAAGGGACCCTATACTCTAACCATCAATAAATATTCATAACACATTTTTTTTTGGTACCAGGGATTGAACTCAGGACCTTGCACTTGCGAAGTGGTGGAACCACTGAGCTAAATTCCTGGCTCCAGGACACATATTTTTAATTGGCATTTTCCCTGAGAAAAATATGGAGACAGAAATACCGCATTCACAAAAGGCAAAATTAGTTGACTGAATTGGCAGAATCAGCAAAGGAGAAACTTGGCCTACTAAGAAACAAGGATATTTTCATGTTCAGGCACCAATTCAACTTAATTAAAATAATCAAATAAGCTACTAGTTATGTTAAATAATAAAATCAGATAGTAAGCCAAGGTCAAGTATCTAGAAACAAACGATTGTGAAGAAAAGCAATTGCCTAGGAAGTAGTAAAAGATGAGATGACAGAGTCTCACCTACATAACAATGATATATTATTATCTAAAAACTTATCTCTGCTATTTTGAACAAATTAATCTTATCCATTTTACTGCTAATAAAACTGTCTCACAGAGTTGTCCTGTAACAGATCTAACTCATAAAACTAGCAGATAATGGTAGGGGGATTTGAACTTAGGTCTGTCTAAATCCAAAACATTCTTTATTCCACTTCACAATCCAGCCTCTTTTCTGATTCCAATTTAAGCAAGCTGAGGTAAGTGGTTCTTACAATGGTTCTGGAAGCCTAGATATGGGGTGGAACAGGACTGAACTTTGGGTTGCAGATCAAAGAATAACAATAATGATATCAAGAAACAATCACAAACATAGAAATATGCCATACATCAAACCATATTAAAGAGTCAAGGAGGCAGTCCAAAAATCTATTCAAAAGAGGCCAACCAATGGTCCAAGAGGGTCTGGGTCCTCACAGGATCCTCCTTTCTTCAAAAACTCCCAAAGGGAGGGCTTTTTAGCATCATGAGAGTGGAATGATATGGAAGGAAAAGCTATCATCACCTATAACTGGGTGAAATTTGACAGTGGCGTAACTAATTATACTAACATCCCTAGGAAGCCAGGGTGAAGGAGAATAGAACCTTTATATCTCCATCATGAATGATAATGTCAAGAACAGTAACAGCAGCTCTTAACAGCTCTTGAGGCTGCGTGACATATATATTAAGCACTTTGTAAATATTATATAATTTGATCATAACATCACTCTAAAGTGGGTGTTCTTGAGAGTCTCATTTTACAAATAAGAAAATGGAGGCTCTTGGAAGATAAAAAAGAACAGTTTTGATGAAGAAAAATAAAAATATATATGGTTTGTAATCAGTTATTAGACCAGTTGGAAACACGCCATTCAGACAGCTACAGCAGATGAAATGGGCAGTATCTTTATGATTCTGAAATGCAAACTGCCAGACATTCTCAGCAGAGAGCAATTAGTCCATGATGGGTACTGAAAGAAAGAGCGAGGTGCTGGGCATTAGCATCCTGGACACTCTTTGCTTACCGTCGTTAGCTCATTTTGTAGTTTCTCTAGTAATTCTACCAAATTTATTGTTTCCTATAAATCAAAGCGCTGTGGGACAGAACTTCATGTGTTTGATTCCAAATACTATGTTGTACTAATAGCATTTCAGTTTATAGCAAAAGCCAAGGAACTGATGGATCTGAAATCAGCGATCTAGTTACCAGGCAAGCTGTGGTATTTTATCAAGCACCAAGGTGACCATCTGAGATTGTGATCAGTCCTAAGTTACCACAGTGTCTTAATGCCCACTACCTTCTTCCTTGCATCTTGTACACTTATACTCTTCACACATGACAATCATGAAACACCTGCTACCTCTTTGGTATTCTTCAAAGCCCCGGCCCCCCGGAAGGACTGACAATGGAATTTTTGGAGCTCGGTGTAAAATGAAAGCATGTGGCCATTTGCTCTAAAATTACAAAGAATTTTAGTGATTGGGTAGCACTAAATTAGAAATCATGCAGTCCTAAAATGGGCCTGATGTGACCACACAGGTCACACTCTGCCCCATGGCCTTTGAACTTGGCATTCCTGTACCTGGATGCTCCTCCACTTCATTCGGTCTCTGTTTATCAGAAGGCCTCCCCTGAACACCTTATCTAAGGAGATTCAAAACTGTTCTCTTTTCTCTTTACTCTGAGTTATCTTTCTTTACAAGACCCAATCACTTTTCATGTGTCTTTTAAAAAAATTATCGTGTTTCCCCTCACTGGAATGCAATGCCCAAGGGAGCAGGAGCTTTGTCTTATTTATTATTGGGTTCCCAGTGTCTAGAATAGCACTTGGCACATATTAAGCATTTCACAATATTTGCTGGATGATTAAATGAATCCCATTGTTTTAGTCAATGAAAGTCAAATAACCTTGTATATTATTTTATATTTCCTTTTTAAAAATGTGCTTATGCTTCTTATACCTAAAATAAATATTGCTTTTTATGCCTCTTTTCTAAAAAGTGTTTACAGTGCTGCATCGTTTATAGATACAGAGCTACATGATGAGTAGGTGAAGTAAAAAGAACATTGTAAACCCTGGAGAGTCTCTCGTATTACAGAGCCTTGTAGAACCAATATTTTCAAGAAAGTCCTGTTTTGAAAGATATAAACAGTTTTATAATCTTCTACTTCAATTTGTATTTATAATTTGAAGACAAAGAAGGTCTCCAGTTTCTCCATGGAAAACAAACTGTTAGGTTGCTGTTTTATGTGTCATGCACAGGAAACTGATACCTTCTCCTCCCCATCACCAGTGCTGTCATTAGATTCCACTGCTTCCTATCTACCTTCCTCACCTGAGAGATGGAAGAAGGGAAGGATGGAGGGAGGACAAGCCTCAGTAGACTGGGGAAAGATAGGGATTTAACTTAAGATGCATCATTTTCTCTTTCTACAGATGTTATTTGCTAGTTTTCTAATAAAGGCTTCATCAAGGTGCCAAAAAGAAAGGAATTATTTAGATAACCCCAGTGAACATGTCTGTGACTTTTTTTCTCATCAGATACCAATGACAGGCTCATTCAGCTTATCTGGCATGATCCCCATTAAATAAAACTCTCGTACATAGTTTTCAAACCTTTCGTCACTTGGCGTTTACATATTGATTTCTTTGTAGTACACTTGACCCTTAATTTGAAAACTAGTATTAGGATTTTATCATGTTGGAATTTTTTTCTCTTTCTTTCTTGGAGAGTTCTGTCTTTTTTTGTGTTTTGCCCACTGAGTAGTCCTCTTGATTCTTGTTGTTGTTGTTGTTGTTTTTGGTACCAGGGATCAAACTTGGGACCTTGCGCTTGCAAGGCAGGCAGTGGAAGCACAGAGCTAAATCCCCAGCCCCAGTCCTCTTGATTCTTGAGTTTAATAATTCTTTGGTGTGTCACCTAACCTTTTTTTCTTGCTATAGTAGCCTTTTAAAACTTTTCAATATAATCTACCTTTTCCAAAAGTTTATTTTTATTTTTATTAGTACCTGTTTGTAGTACATAATGATTACATTAATCATGGAGAGTTGGTAGATATACATAACACACTTTAATGCTTTTTACATACTCCACTCCCATGGATTTGTCCTCTTCCCTTTTGCAAAAGATCTACCTCCCTTTTTCCATCGTCTATCTTTTATTTTTCTCTTTTATTTGTATTTTGGGTTTCTCATATAAGAAAAGTCCTGCAGTATTTAAGCTTGTGTGTCTGATTTATTTCACTTAGCATTTTGGCCTGAAGGTGCATTCACTTTTCTACAAATAAAACAAACGCATCCTTCTTTATAGCACAGTAGTACTCCATTGTGTTATAAATACATTTTTTATCCCTTCATCTGATGATGAACATATAGGCCACTGATTCTCATACTAGTTATACTAGTTTACATTCCCGCCAACATTGTAAAAGGGTTCCTTTTCCCTTGCAGCCTTGCTGATATTTGTTATTGTTTGATTTCTTGATGATAGCCATTCTTTCTGAAGTAAGATGGAATCTCAGTGTTGTTTCAATTTTCATTTCTCTAATGAGCAGAGGTTTTGAACATATTTTCATGTATATATTGACAATTTGTACTTCTTCAAAGGAGGGTTTATTAATTTCAATCAGCTGTCCATTTCTAGATTGGGTGTTTTCTTATGGGGGAATCTAATTTTTATTTTTAGTTTTTTATATATTTTATAAAATATACTCCTCTGTCTGAAGAGTAACTGAAAAAATTCATTTCACATTCTCTAGGTTGTCTCTTCATTCTGTTGTTTGCCTATTTTGCTGTGCAGATGTTTGATTTGATATGATCCCACTTATTGATTCTTGATGTTATTTCTTGGCAACTGGGGTTCTGTTCAGAAAGTCCTTCTCTATGCCTAAGTCTTCAAATGTTTTACCTATTTTATCTTCCAACAGATTAAATGTTCCCATTTTAATATTTAGATCTTTAATCCATTTTTTAGTTTAGTTGAGTTCATGGCAAGATAAGGGTCTAGGTTCATCCTTCTGTATGTGGAAATCCAGTTTGTCCATCACCATTTGTTAAGAGGCTATCTTTCCTCCAGTGAAATTTATTTGGCCCCTTGTCAAAGATCAGGTAACAGAATGTACCTTAGTCTAAATCCTCTCTCCTGTTCCATTGATTCACAAGTCTGTTTTTTTTTTTTCTCCCCAAACCATGCTGTTTTTATCACAATTGCTTTGTGGTGTAACTTGAAGTCTTGGATTGTGATGCCCCTTGCCTTGCCCTTGTCTAGAACTGCTTTCTGTATTCTGGATTTCTTTGAGTTTTATATGAATTTTAGGAATTTTTTCTAGTTCTGTTAGGAATGTTGTTGGCATTTTGCTTTTGATTGCATTAAATTTATATATCAGTTTGGGGAGTGCAGGAGACCAGCTTAAAACTGCACTGAGCAGACTTTAGATATTATTGATTTGCATATGAATTCATCTATTGATTAAAATTATGAGTCACTCCAAGGCCTAAGTGTGAATTGTTAATTGACTTTTCACCTGGTGTACTGAGATAGAGTTCCCTACAGCAACAGTCACAGTTGAGATCTCAATGATCTATGAGGCTGTGAGATCTCTAATAACAAGGAAACACTGCAGTTGAGAAATTATGACTCTGTGCAACCATTGTCCAATGTCAAATGTTAGCTAAAGATAACACAGGTGGCTCATTAGCTATTATCTGCAAGATAGCACAGATGGCTTGTTAACTGTGACCTGTCCTTCACAAGTATACATAGTTACTCCCTTTTACAGCCTGGCTCATTAGTGCATTAGTTCTGTTGTTCCTTACATCTGCCTTCATGCCATGTTGGTATAGTATAATCATAAATACTGACTAATTCAGGAAGCCCATGGTCTTAGCCATGAAAGATCTAAGATCAGGTCTTTAGCCAGGAGAGAGCTAAGATAAATTCCCAGCCCCCCAAGTAATAAACTATTATTTGTTATTCTTTATTCCTTGTTCTTCTTATATTATTCTTTCATCCCTTGCTGTACCTCACTCAGGTGACTGGGAATCCCCAGGCAACTGGTTGAGCTATCAACCCAATAGGGAAGTAGTATCATTTTGACAATATTGAGTCTGCCTATCCAGGGGATGTTTTTCCATTTTCTGGTGTCCTCTTCAATTTCCTTTTTCAAAGTACTATAGTTTTCATTGTACTATAGCTTTCACTTTCTTGGTTATGTTAATTCTTAAGTATTTAATTTTTCTTGAAGAAATTATGAACAGTATTGTTTTCCTTATTTCTTTCTTGGGAGTTCATTATTGATACACAGCAATGCTATTGATTTTCGTGTATTGATTTCATATCCAGCTACCTTGATGACCTTGTTTATTAGTTCTAGGATTCTTTTGATGTAATTTGTTGGGTCTTCTATGTAAAAGGTCGTGTCATGTGTAAATAAGGATAGTTTGACTTCTTCCTTTCCTATATGTACCAGTCTATTTCTTTCTCTTGCCTCATTGAATACTGTATTAAACAGAAGTCGTGATAGTGGTCATCCTTGTCTTGTTCCTGGCTTATTCTTTCAGCTTTCCCCTTTTAATATGATGTTGGAACTAGGTTTGTAATAAATCGAGTCCAGTGTTTCTTCAGCTGTCTTCACTACAGTTGTTTACACTTTTGCTAATGCACTAAAGCCTGGCAGTTCAGGGCACAGTCTCTGAGCCTCATAAAGTGGATCCGAATCCAAAGCCACCAATGGTATATAATGCTCAGTTAGGTCAATGATTTAGCCTTTTGAGTTTTATGTTTCTAATCTGAAATTGGGAAATAGTGCCTGTCTCAGAGGGTTGCAATAGTTAAGTAAACCAATACATGCATATTGTTTAGAGCACTCTCTGATATATGTGAAGTGCCCAATAAAAACTGATAAAATATATGCTGAGTGTCTAAATAAATTTTTTTTTTACATTAAGAGTCACATTGCCATCGATTCCCCTCAAAAATACTCTCATCACTTCGAACATACTTATCCCATTGTTCTTGCCACTTTCTGAAGTAGTTCTGGAACTCTTTTGTATCTTTATGAGGTATGATAAAAATACAGTGAATGCTGTTTTGCAATATCATTCAAAATAATGGAAGACCGGAAAAAACATTAAACTTGTCTTCATCCACCTTGCTCATGGGATTTGCCACCCTGCAACTTCTGACTCTCCCCTAAAATCAAAATGACCACGAAAGGTAAATGTTTTGAGTCAGTTCTGGACATCAAGGCAGACATAACCATGCAACTACAGAAATGAAAGAGAGTTTCCAGAACTGCTTTAAAAAGTGGCATGATGGGATAAGTGTTTAGTAAGTAAGGAGTACTTTGAGGGGGAAATGATGGCAATGTGACTTCTACTATGATTTTTTAAAAATTTTAAACATTTGCTGAGTTTTTGATCATGTCTTATTTTTAACACAAATAGTTGAGTGCTTTATTTTTTTTACTCAGTGCCAGGAATCATGTTAAATTCTGAATATAAAGAAATTATCAAGATAGTCTTCCTCTTAGAACGTTCAAGTCTAGTGGTAGATCTTAGAAGGTGTGGCTCATGAGAGGGGTACTCTTACTTAGAAAACAGTCCAGATGTTGGATGGTAATCTAAGACCACTACATTTAGGCAGAAAATCTTTAATGAGTAGTTAAGTAACAATGTCGACAAGTTGTAGGTCTCTCAAACCTGTGCTTTCCTAATGGAATAATTCATTTCTCAAGGCAGCCTCCATGATTCTTTTCGCTCCACTTGTCCTCTTGCAATGTGACTTTTCTCAATCTCCAATCAAGAAGTGATGTGTTTCTGGTACCTTGGATTTGGTCTAGGCTTGTAACTTGGCTTGGCCAAGAGAATAAAGGTGAAAAAATATGGTTTGACCTGCAGGCTTAGACCTAAAGGGGCCTCACAGAATTTAGCATGATGCCTGATATATCTTGGGTTTACTTTGTCTTTTGATGGCATCAAGAGACCACATTGAGTGATCCGCCTTTCCACATGGTTTGTGTAAGTATACTTTATGATGTTCACACAATAATAAAATCATGCATTTCTCAGGATGTATGCTTATCATGAAATGATACATGCTCTAAATGGCTGAACTGTTTTAGGATGGTTTGTTTTATGGCAATAAATAACTAGAGCAGCCTTTGAAGCTTTCACTTTTACTGTCTTTGATGTTAGCCACCATGTATAAAGCCTGAAATCAATTATGGAATTAAGAAAGGCCATGTGGAGAAAGTTAAGTTCCAGCTTCCCTCATTCTTACCAAAGTCCCAGACATGTGGGTGAAGCCACTATTTTAAATTTTCTTGTATAGTTTAGCTACTGGCTGAATGTGGCCATATAAGGGAAGCCCCAGGAAGACCAGCAGAATCACCTAGACAACCTACAGAATCATAGTTTTTTTTTTTGTATTAAATTCTTTTATTGGTACATTGTAGGTATACAACACAATTACATTTCTCATTGGGAATTGTACCTTTATATAATGCATCTTGGTTCTTATTTTTTCCACACTCCTAGCCCTCCCTTCATGCCCTCCACCTTTCCCTATTTACAAAGACTTTATTTCCATTTTTCCCATTTCTCATCATTTTTTCCTTCCTTTCTTTCCTTTCCCCTGCCCCTCCCACTACCCCTACCCCTTTGGACCTTTTCTTCCTATTTTACATTATTGATTATTCATTCTAATCATTGGTACATTTTAGGTATACAATATAATGACATTCATCATTGGAAATTTGCACCTTTACTTAGTCTCTCTTGGTTCTTATTTTTCACCCTTGCCCAACCCTCCCTTCAACCCCTCCAGTCCTCCCTATTTACAAAGATTTTGTTCCTATTTTTCCATTTTCTCATATTAATCCCATTCCCTTCTATCCTTTCCCCTAGCACTCCCACTTCCTTCCCCTTTGCCCCTTTTCTTCCTATTTCACATTACCTATTATACATTTAGTCCTTATTTACACTTTCAGTTTCTCACACCAGAGAAACTATTCAGTATTTACACATGTGTGTCCTATTTATTTCACTTAAGAGTATCACCTCAATGTGCATCCACTTAGCTATAAATGTCTCTAATTTCTCATTTTTTATGGCTAAGCAGTACTCCATTTTATAAAAAAACCACATTTTCTTTATCCAGTCTCCAGTTGATGGAGATGGGCTGTTTCCAAGTTTTAGCTATTACAAACTGTGCTGCTATGAACATGGGTGCACATATATCACTGTGGTATGATTCTTTTAATTCTTTGGGGAAGATCCCCAGCAGTGGAATAGTGGGGTCAAATGGGACTTCCAGTCCTAGTTCTTTGAGGTATCTCCATACTGATTTCCACAGTGCTTGCACCAGTCTACACTCCCACCAGCAGTGGAGCAGGGTTCCTCTTTCCCCACAGCCCCGCCAGCATTGGTTATTGGTTGATTTCATGATAGCAGCCATTCTTTCTGGAGTGAGGTGGAATCTCAACGTTGTTTTCATTTGCATCTCTCGAATGACCAGTGATGTCACAGGTACAGTCATGGCAGAATGGTGAAGTGTAATGTTTCTATTTCATTTTGGCCTTTCTCCAACTTTTTTCTCTCTATAGAAATGGTGTTTAGCATACCTCACTACTTCTAGTCTTTCATCCTTCTGGCAAGTCCAATCAATCTTCACTACTGAAGCCAATGTTATTAAATAAATATGTATAGGATCCTTTGACTCAACTATTTAACACATTTATTAGGGAATCTATGGGATCATTTGACTCACTTTTATAAATGCCCCACTATGGGATAAAGTCTTTGACATCTAAAGCCTCTCTTCTTGTTTCTCCAGCTCCATCTCTCAGCACCTACTTTACTTATTTTTCCCTTTGTGCAACACCTGAGGTTCCTCAAACCCAAACTTGTGTGGCCCTTCCATGCCTCTTCACAAAGCCTTCAGCCAGGAACACTCTCTCCCCACCCAACCATCTCCATTCACCTCTCAAACCTTAGCTCAAGCTTTACTTTGACTATGAAGCCCCATTATCTAGTCTCCCCAGACACCATTGACTACTCCACCCTAGAGCCCCTCACTGAAAGTCCACACTTTCCTAGCAGAGTCTTAGTAACACCTGTTGTTTGAAGTCAGTTTTTATCACCCAGCCCCAGAGCTCCTTAATCTTTTATTCTTGCTGTGTTCCCAACAGCTGGTCTGGGCTGGACCTTAATTAGAGAAGTGCTCCAGGAAATGGAAGAATTGAGACTCAGCAAGGGTCAGTCACATTGCCAATGACCTTGGATGCCATGATTATGTAAGTCAAGTGTCTGCTACTCGATGTCTCCAAGTATCTCCATCCGTCTAGAGCCACCCTTTCCTCTATCACCTAAATTTTAAAGTCTCAATCTCTCATTCTCATTCTATGGAAAGCCCAACATCATTTTCTTTTTCCTTATACTCCTCACCCCTGTAAGTATATCTGAAGCTTCAAGGGATGTAGATGAGCCAGGAGGTCCCAGTTTACTTGACCATCTCCTGCTCCCCAATTTCCTGCATATCCTAACGGTCATGCTACTGTCCTCTTTCTGTGCTGCTTCACTCTGGACAGGGTCTGTCCTATTTTTTATTCTCTCAAAACAGCTTAAACCAAGGCTGTGATGATTGGATTATTTTGAATAGATAATATATTCACACTTCATAGTTTGTAACATATGAAATGGTATAGAGTAGACATTCTTGCTCCTGGCTCTGTCCTCACTGGGCTTATTTCCTCCCTTTCCTTGCCCTAGGTAGTTACTTGATTAGCTTCTTTTGATATCACTTTAGGTTCATTTATGCAAATAAAATACAACGAGAATATGGAAAAAATTCCTTTCTATTGAACACTGTTGGCAAAAACTATGAAAATATGCTTCTGGGACCCACTTTCAAATCTGTTCTCTCATCTGCTTGCTACGGGGCTTTACACAGAACAATACTTTTATTCCCACAGAGATGCTTTCCACAGTGATTTTGTTTTGGGAGAAAAAGGTAATACAAGGTTTAAGAAGCACATTTTTATAAAATATAGGACCAGATTGTGGGCTTTCCCTGGAAATCATGAGACCAAGGTCTCTGTCACTATTCTAGCCATCCTGAACCCTTAAGACTGCAGACTTCCTCTGAGACAGCAGACTTTTATTCTTGTTTAGGGTCCCAAGCAAGACTAGAGCCAAAGAATGAATGGTTAACTCAAAGTGGGCTATTAGCCTTCACTATCCTGACACAGAAGATGTGTCACTGGCCACCTTCCCCCCAGGGCTCTTGCCTCCTGCCATTTGACTGGGTCCCTTTTGAGACCCTGCTTTCTTTTTACTTCTGCTCCAAGTCCTGGCATTCTCTTCCACTGCTACTCCCTATCTTCAGCTTCTCTGAAAATTCCTATTTCTTTTTGCTTTATATATGGAGCAATTCAACTTTGAGGGTGTCATATGACAGGTACTCCTTTGAGAATTCTAAGAAGAAATGCGGAGTCTTTTGAACAGTATTTAATTTAGGCAAGCAAGCTATGCTGTACTAATTTACATGAAGATAGGAAGCATCAGAGCATCCCTCATTAAGATTAATGATGATAACTTCATTCACTGGGCTCATCAGCTAACAAAACATCTCACCTTTTGGGAGTATGTAAAATAAATGTATATATAAATTCTTCCCTATATTGTTTTTTGGTACCCGAGATTGAACTCAGAACCTTGCACTTGCGAGCCAGGCAGCGGAACCACTGAGCTAAATACTCAGCCCCTATATATATATTTTTTGTACCAGGGATAGAACTCGGGTCCTTGCGCTTGCACAGCAGGCGGCGAAACCGCTGAGCTAAATCCCCGGGCCCCCCATATTGGTTTTTATAGCAAAGACAATTAGTGCGCCCAGATATTCCAGGTGTTCTACATTGCAGCCTAACTTGTAGCTAGGTTGGAGACCATGTGATTTGTTCTGAGACAATGAACTATGAGCAGAAGTGATGTTGTGTCTCTTCTGGACTGAGGCAATAGCTTCTCTGCCTTTTGACTTAAATCAAATGTAGTCAAAGACAATTAGGAGTCAGTTGCCTTCTTCTATCCCTTTCTTCCTTTGCAGTAGAGATAAAATGTTCCAGGTGGCATAGTTACAAGCTATAGGAGGGCTTGACCCATACTGGACTATGAGTGAAAACTTTTATTGTGATAAGACATCGATATTTTTTTGCGTATTTTACTAACAATTAATTGCAGATCTGTGCTACTTGAGCCAATATTTCTGGATACAGACTAAACCTAAAATATTCAAAACAATAATGTGAGAATACATCATTAAGGACATTCAAATATGTTTCCATATTCTACATGAATTACACTTTGAAAATCTTTGCAATTGCTTATACGTTTGTTAGTCTCATGGGTGTATATACAAATTCAATTAAAAGTATTCTAGCATGTTTGCATCCCTATTCTCAAAGATGGCATGGACATTAAATATTAAATACAAGCCTGTATTCCATAGCCCTTTCATTTACCTCAAGTTCTGTACATTCAGATACACGTGGAATGTCTTGCTTAGCCAACTTTCAAATATCTTTAGATCCTCCCCAAAACAACTATGTAAAATTCTGGTATGAGATTTGTTTTCTGAAAAGTTTCTCAAGGTAAATTAAAAAATCCATTTCTGCTTGTTGCAAAGGAAGTGGAATTAATTTAGAAGCTTTCTATTTAGCCTGTCTAAAGTTCCTAATGACCAGCCAATTTTTTATCATCCAACAGACACATGTCAGGCTCAACTCTGGATGTTCCAGTACCTCTTCTTCTCTCATCAGCTCAGGTGCTGTCTCATGCAGTGTGCATTTCAACTGAAATGTCAATCTCCATGACTGTCACACAGTTTTACTAGTTTTCTAGGATCCTACCGCAGAATATAAACTGAATGGCTTCTTGTCTCCTAATCTAGAGGCTCAAAGTCTGAGATAAATTGTCAGCAGGGCTGTTCTTCCTCAGAAGACACTAGGGAATGATGTGCCCCAGATTTCTTTCCCAGCTGCTAGTGGATCCTTGGCTGGTGGAAGCATATTTCTGTCTTTAGGAAGCATTATCCCTGTGTGGGTCTCTGGGTTCAAGATTTTCCCTTTGTATTAAGATATCTCAGTCATATTGAATCATTATAACTTAACTAATTACATCTGCAACAATCATATTTCCAAATAAGATTACATTCTGAAGTGCTAGGACTTCAACCTATGAGTTTTAGAGCATACAATTCAATCCATAACAATTGTCAGTGTAATCATATAACTATAATTGTTAACAACCAAGGCCTTGGAATGAGATCTGTTTGTGTTAGAATCCCATTTTTGGCCACCTGAATTTCTTTGTTTCTCAAATAGGGTCATTGACCTTGTAGAGTTGTTGGGATACTTAAATAACATATATTTAACATGATACTAGAGTAGATCTCCTTTTGTCTCACTTTTGTCCATGATCTCCAAGACTGAAAACAAAATACTTGCAAAGTACCTCGACATTCTAAAGTGAATTGATACACTACTCATACTCAATGACTTTAAAGCTATTTGGGTTTGTTTCAGACATACTCAACCACCCTATCTTTGACACAGGAACCAAACACCTTCACTGGAAGAAAGATAGCCTCTTTAATAAATGGAACTGGAAAAGCTGGCTTTCCACATGTTGAAGATTGAAACTAGATCCATATCTTTCACCATCTACTAACCTAAAATCGAAATGGATCAAAGATCTAAATATTAAAACAGAAACACTATATCTGCTGGAAAAGAGAATAGGTAGAATGCTTGAGGACATGGAGTAGGCAAAGACTTCATGAACAAAACACAGACCACACAGGAAATACTACAAAGAATCAACAACTGGTGCCTCATCTTATTAAAAAGCTTTTACACAGCAAGAGAAACCACCAACAAAGGGAAGAGACAATCTACAGAGTGGGAAAATTTTCTTACCAGCTAGTCAGATAAAAGACTATTGTCCAGAATATATAAGGAACTCAAAAAAATCAGACTCCAAAATTTAAAGACCCAGTCCAAAAATAGGCATTTGAAATAAAAAGACACTTCTCAGATAAAGAATTAGAAATGGCAAATAAATATATGAAAAAATGTTCAACACCACTGGTCATTCAAGAGATGCAAATTAAAACAATGCTGAGATTTCATCTTATTCCAGAAAGAATGACTGCTATCAAGAAATCAACCAATAACAAATGCTGGAGGGGCTGTTGGAAAAAGGAACCCTTCGCCACTGTCGGTGGGAGTGTAGACTGGTGCAACCACTGTGGAAAATCAGTATGGAGATTTCTCAAAAAACTAAAAGCAGAGGTTCCATTTGACCCAGCTATACCTCTTCTTGGTATCTTCCTGAAAGAATTAAAAGCATTATACTACAGCGATATATGCACACCCACATTTATAGAAGCACAGTTTGTAATAGCTAAATCTTGGAAACAGTCCAAATACCCATCAACTGATGAGTGGATAAAGAAGGTGTGTTTTTTTTTATACAATGGAGTACTACTCTGACATTAAGAAGTATGAGCTTGAGACATTTATAGCCAAATGGATGGACCTTAAGACTATACTCTTAAGTGAAATAAATCAGACACACATGTTTAAATACTGCATTGTTTCTCTGATGTGAGAAACTGAATGTGGAAATAAGGACTGAGATGTATAATAGATGTTGGGAAATGAGAAGAAAGTGTTCAAATGGGAAGGGGAACAAGGGAGGAGGGAGGGAGAAAGGAAGGAAGGTACAAGAAAAAAAGTGAAAATAGAAGGAAAAAGTGGAAACAAAGCTTTTGTACATAGGGGAGGGGACTTGAGGGGGGAGTGGGATAACATTAAATTAAGTTAAATTAAAAAAATAAAGTTATTTGGATTGGAATATGCAACCACCATTTTTAGTGATAAAAAAATCCAGACTGAAGAGGTCAGGGAATTTTTTCTGAAAAAAAGTTGCCTGCCTCATCACTGCAGGGGCTCAAATTTTTCCCAGGGTAGCAGAACAGTGATGAGGGGGCTTTCCGTGAGTCCTGAGTTGGGTTGTGATAAAGCTAGCCTGGAACTATTTAGAAAGGCTGAACTCAAGAGAGCTTGCTGACATTCTGGATCTCAGCTGAAAGAAAGAAAGAAAGAAAGAAAGAAAGAAAGAAAGAAAGAAAGAGCTTGCCACCAGAACTGACACTGAAGGGCACTCATCAGTGGCAGTCTGGAAAAGTGTCATAATTGGAAGGCACAGAGGGGGCTTCTCTCAGGAACCTATGTTGTAAGGGCAAATCAGAAGGATGTAAACAAAAATCCAGGGCAGAGCCTGCTGCAGACAGGCAGGTCTGCGCATGCCCTACCGAGGTCACGAGTTGCATGAAATGTGCCGAATCAGCCCTTGCCCTGGCAACAATCCACTGGACCCCAACCCCCTGCTCCTCTGTACAGCCACCTGGCTCCACACTACAAAGATGCAGAGGACACCGGACCACCAGATCATGGTACTGAGTCCCGCTGCTCCCGGCCCAGAAGTAGGGGCTTCCGAGCCACCATCCCACTGCTCCTGGTCCAGAGGAAGGGGCTTCCTGGCCACCATCCCTCCCACTGCTCCCAGCCCAGAGGAAAGGGGTTTGGATTCCTACCACTGCTCCATCCCCTGTCCCACCTCTCCCAGCTCAGAGGAGGTAACTGGTGCAGGTGCCAACAGCAACCCCCCCCGCCCCCCCCTTCGAAATGAGAAAACACGTAAATAAGTCTCAAAACCAGTCTCAGTGTTCAGACTTTGTTAAATCTCAGACTTCCAGATCACCTACAGCAACCCCAAAGAGAAATGAGATGGAACACTCTGATACTCAACCACCTGGACCCACTGAACTGGCAACAAAAGGGGATCTGGAAAAAATGAAATGAGAAATAATTTCTCAAATAACAGGAGAAATTATGCTCCTAGTGCAAGACATGATTAATAAATCTAGAGAGGAGCTGAGAAACATGATGGGATCCCAAAATAGGAAACAAATGGAATTAATAAAACAGATGCAAATAGATTTCCAAATCAAAAACTCCATTGAAAGTCTACACAGAATGAGCCAATGTGAGGACAGAATTTCAGATATAGAAGATAAGATTGCAATTAATGACCAGGAAAAGAAAAATTGCTTCAAAATTATAAGGGAACATGAGAAATCAATCCAGCAGCTGCTAGATGATGGAAAGAAGAATAACATAAGACTGATTGGAGTCAATGAAGAAACAGGAGAGAATGCCAATGACATAAAAAAACTCTTCACAGAAATAATGGCAGAAAACTTCCCAAGCAAGGTAAAAGAGATTGACATACAGATAAGTGAGGCATATAGGACTCCAAAGAGCCTTGATCAAAAAAAAATCTACACATAAGCATATAATTGTTAAGATTCCAGAAATTCAACAGAAGAACAAAGTTCTACAAGCAGTGAGAGAAAAGAAACAAATCACATACAAAGGAAAGCCCATCAGAATCACAGCAGACTTCTCAAGACAAACCATCAAGGCAAGAAGAGCTTGGAGTGACATATTCCAAGCCCTAAAAGAAAACAGCCTCCAATCCAGATTGATGTACCCTGCAAAACTATCTTTCAAAATGGATGGAGAAATAAGATACTTTCATGACAAAGAGCACCTTAGGAACTTCGTGAATACCAAACCAGCACTCCAAAAAATTTTACACAATATCCTAGGAACAGACATTGAGGATCACAACCCCAGGAAGCAAAGCAGAATGAACCCATCTGGCATGCCAAGAAATTAAATGGAAAGGGGGAGAACCCAACAAAAAGAAAAAGTCATGACAATGACAAGTCAATACGTTTCAGTCATAAACATCAACGTTAATGGTCTCAATTCACCAATCAAAAGAAATAGACTGGAAGAATGGGTCAAGAAGCAAAATCCAACAATATGCTGCATACAAGAATCACATTTAATTCAAAAGGAAATTCATAGACTGAAAGTAAAAGGGTGGAAAACAATACTCCATGTGATGGGAACCCCCAAAAAAGCAGAAGTAGCTATCCTCTTTGCAGATCAAGTAGATTTCAAACCAACACTGATTAAGAGAGACAAAGAAGGATACTACATCCTTGTAAAGGGAACAATTCAAGAGGAAGAGATGACGATCGTAAATATCTATGCACCAAACACTAGTGTGCCCAACTATATAAAACAAATACTAATGGACATGAAAAGTCATATATGCACTAATACAATTGTAGTAGGGGACCTCAACATCCCACTGTCACAAATAGATAGATCAACTAGACAAAAAATAAGTAATGGAATACTAGAACTCAATCAAACTCGAACAAATGAACTTAACAGATGTTTCCAGAGTCTTCCACCCCACAAAATCAGAATACACATTCTTCTCAGCTGCACATGGGTCATTCTCCAAAATAGACCACATACTCACACATAGAACATGCTTAAGTAAGTGCAAAGGAATTGAAGTTATCCCCTGTATATTATCAGACCATAATGCAATGAAATTGGAGATCCATAGCAAAAGAAACTGGAAAAATTTCATAAACACATGGAAATTGAACAACACACTTCTGAATAACCAATGGGTCACAGAGGAAATTAAAGAAGAAATCAAACAGTTCCTTCAAATAAATGACAATGGCAATACAACATAGCAGAATCTATGGGACACAATGAAAGCAGTCTTATGAGGGAAATTCATAGCAGTGAATACGCATATTAGAAAAACAGAACGAGCCCAATTAAACAACCTGATGCTGAACTTGAAGCTTCTAGAAAAAGAAGAGCAGGACAACCCCAGAGCTCATACAAGGGAGGAAATTATAAAAATCAGAGGAGAAATCAATGCAATGGAGACTAAGAGAACAATACAAAAAAATCAATGAAGCCAGGAGTTGGTTCTTCAAAAGAATCAACAAAATTGACAAACCCTTAGCCAACCTTATCAGAAAAAGGAAAGAAAAGGCCCAAATCCATGCAATTAGGAATGAAAAGGGTGAAATTACAACAGACCCAGCAGAAATCCAGAGGATCATCAATACCTACTTCTAGAAACTATATGCCAATAAGATGGAAAACACAGAAGAAATGGACAGATTCCTAGATACATATGAATTACCAAAGTTGAATGAAGAAGACCTAAAAATTCTGAACAACCCAATATCAACCAATGAAATTGAAAACGTAATTGAAAACATATCAACTAAGAAAAGACCGGGCCCTGATGGCTTCACTGCTGAATTCTACAAGACATTTAGAGAGGAAATGCTGTCACTAGTGTTGAAACTCTTCAATGAAATTGAAAGGGAAGCAATACTCCCAAATTCATTCCTGGAAGCAAGCATCACCTTGATCCCCAAAGCAGAGAAAGACCCAACCAAAAAGGAGAACTATAGGCTAATCTCACTAATGAACATAGATGCAAAAATCCTTAATAAGATACTGGCAAACAGAATGCAGAAGATCATCAAGAAGATCATACACCCTGATCAAGTGGGATTCATCCCAGGGACGCAGGGATGGTTTAATATACAAAAATCAATCAATGTAATATACTATATCAATAGAGCCAAGGACAACAACCATATGATTATCTCCATAGATGCAGAAAAAGCATTTGACAAAATCCAACATGGATTTATGATAAAAACCCTACATAAAATTGGAATTGATGGTCTCTATCTCAAACTGATAAAAGCCATCTATGAAAAACCAACAGCCAATATCATATTAAATGGTCAAAAACTGAATTCCTTCACACTAAAATCAGGAACAAGACAAGGATGTCCACTATCACCACTCTTGTTCAATGTAGTTCTGGAAACATTAGTCACGGCAATTAGACAAGAGAAAGAAATAAAAGGAATAAAGATAGGAAATGAAGTCAAATTGTCACTATTTGCAGATGACATGATACTCTATATAGAAGACCCCAAGAACTCCACGAAAAGTCTTCTAGACTTAATAACCAAATTCAGTCAAGTAGCTGGTTATAAGGTCAACATACAAAAATCAATAGCTTTCTTCTACACGAATGACAGACTCACTGAGAGAGAAATAGGGCAAATAATTCCTTTCACAATAGCATCCAAAAAACTGAAAGACCTAGGAATCAACCTAACAAAAGAAATCCAAGACCTCTTCTCTGAAAACTATAGCACTCTGAAAAGAGAAACTGAAGATGATATCAGAAAATGGACAGACATCCCCTGCTCCCGGGTCGGAAGGATTAATATAGTGAAAATGGCCATACTTCCAAAACTGCTATATAGATTCAATGCAATCCCAAATGAGATCCCAGCAGCATACTTCGTAGACCTCGAGAAAACAATCCAAAAATTCATTTGGAGCAAGAAGAGACTCAAAATAGCAAAAGCAATTCTACGTAACAGAGACATGGCAGGAGGTATCACAATCCCCAACCTGCAACTCTACTACAAAGCTACTGTGATAAAAACAGCATGGTACTGGCAAAGAAACAGACCCGAGGACTAGTGGAACAGATTGCAAGATGCAGAAACAACACCAGACACACTCGGCCATCTCATCTTTGATAAAGGAGCCAAACCACTTCACTGGAGGAAAGATAGCCTCTTTAATAAATGGTGTTGGAAAAATTGGGCTTCAACTTGCCAAAGATTAAAACTACACCGGTATCTCTTGCCATGCACTAAACTAAAATCAAAATGAATTAAAGACATAAATATTAAAATAGAAACTCTGAACCAGTTGGAACAGAGGTTAGGTAGAGCTCTTGAAGACATTGGTATAGGAAAAGATTTTATGAACAAAACCTCAGTTGTCTGTGAACTAGCACAAACAATCAACAAATGGAATCTCTTCTTATTAAAAAGCTTCTGCACAGCAGGAGAAACCACCAGCAGTGTGGAGACAACCCACAATGTGGGAAAAAATCTTCACCTGCTCTTCCTCACACAAAGGTCTACTATCTCGAATCTATAAAGAACTGAAAAAGATCAGACCTCCCAAATTTAAAGACCCAATCGGAAAATGGGCATCTGAAATGAACAGACATTTCTCAGACAAAGAAGCCAAAATAGCAAATAAATACATGAAAAAATGTTCAACATCACTGGTTATTTGAGAGATGTAAATGAAAACAACACTGTGATTTCACCTCACTCCAGAAAGAATGGCTACTATCATGAAATTCACCAATAACCAATGCTGGCCGGGCTGTGGGGAAAGAGGAACCCTGCTCCACTGCTGGAGGGAGTGTAGACTGGTGCAAGCACTGTGGAAATCAGTATGGAGATACCTCAAAGAACTAGGACTGGAAGTCCCATTTGACCCAGCTATTCCACTGCTGGGGATCTTCCCCAAAGAATTCAAAGAATCATACCACAGTGATACATGTGCGCCCATGTTCATAGCAGCACAGTTTGTGATAGCTAAAACTTGGAAACAGCCCAAATGCCCATCAACTGGAGACTGGATAAAGAAAATGTGGGTTTTTTTTTTTTTATAAAATGGAGTACTACTCAGCATAAAAAAATGAGAAATTAGAGACATTTATAGCTAAGTGGATGCACATTGAGGTGATACTCTTAAGTGAAATAAATAGGACACACATGTATAATTACCGAATAGCTTCTCTGGTTTGAGAAACTGAAAGTGTAAGTAAGGACTAAAATGTATAATAGGTAATGTGAAATAGGAAGAAAAGGGGCAAAGGGGAAGGAAGTGGGAGGGCTAGGGGAAAGGATAGAAGGGAATGGGATTAATATGAGAAAATGGAAAAATAGGAACAAAATCTTTGTAAATAGGGAGGAATGGAGGGGTTGAAGGGAGGGTTGGGCAAGGGTGAAAAATAAGAACCAAGAGAGATTATGTAAAGGTGCAAATTTCCAATGACGAATGTCATTATATTGTATACCTAAAATGTACCAATGATTAGAATGAATAATCGATAATGCAAAATAGGAAGAAAAGGTCCAAAGGGGTAGGAGTAGTGGGAACAGCAGGGGAAAGGAAAGAAGGGAAAGGAAAAATGATGAGAAATGGAAAAAATGGAAATAAAGTCTTTGTAAATAGGGAAGGGTGGAGGGGGTGAAGGGAGGGCTAGGGGTGGGGAAAAAATAAGAACCAAGATGCATTATGTAAAGGTACAATTCCCAATGAGAAATGTAATTGTGCTGTATACCTAAAATGTACCAATAAAAGAATTCAACAACAACAACAACAAAAATCCAGGGCAAGACAAGGATGACTACCATTGTAAAATCATCAAATTTTTATCTGTGGCTGATGATTGTAAGATCACCACATGCTTATCCTATACCATGTACCTGAGAAAATGTACCCTACTGTATACTTGAGCTTTGCAAATGCGTTACTCACATGCTGACCTTGTCCCCTTCCCAGAAACAAAGTCTAAGACTCTGATTGGTCTAGCCCACACCAATCAACAAGACAGTCTACCCCTATAAGTATGGGCACCTGCCATTCTCACTGGCATCCTGACTGGGATGCCCCCTCTCTTGCAGCACCACTTTGATGCTCAGAGAACTTCTCTTCTGCTTTCTCTGTATTTGCCACACTTTAAATAAACTTTTGCCTTGTACTATATCAGTCTTGACTCTGTCTCTTCCTGCTAAGAGCTCTACTTCTTCATTGTTCATTGAAATGAGGGCAAGGACCTGAGGAGATGTGGGGTGTCACTCAGAGACGCCCCCTGGCAGACACAATAATGTCTACACTGCAGCAGGGAAGGAATCAGCAATGGGAATCTGCAGAGGACTCTTAACTCTTGACTATATCCAGACCAGTTTAGAGAATTCTTCCTACCTAGTTTGTATTTTGGCCCAAGGGAATCCTGAGGCAGTCCTGTGGGAGAGGGGACATTGAAAGGAGGAGAAGGAGGACAGAAAAGGAGATGTAGGGCTGGGGATTTAGTTCAGTGGTTTCGCCACCTGCTGCACAAGCGCAAAGACCTGAGTTCAATCCCCAGTACCAAAAAAAGAAAAAAAAAGAAAAAAAAGAAAAGGAGATGTATTTTACAGAGATCTGGAGCAGAAGCCAGCCTTGTCCTCCACATCAGCAAGCTTTCCAGTCCAAAGGGAGCTCAGGTGGGAGGTCTTTGTAAGATTTAAACTGGATGAGGACATTGGGTTATATGGTACTGACCTGGACTAGACGTTTTAATGACTAAAATTAGATCATTCTGTGGGGCCAAAATAAATTAGAGGATTTTTTATGATCTGAGAGGAACTGAAAAGGCAATGATACCCTCCCCTTTTCATTCATGGGGAAGGGGACAAATCTACCCACAGGTTTGAATAGGATAAGAAAAAGAACAAAGTTGTCTTCCACTAGCAGTTCACTTTATTTGTCCTGGCAGAAAGTCAATACTCAGAAAAAGGCGCTGTTAATCTGATAATCCTGGTAGTAATTTTAGTTACCACATTGACGAAAGGAAGCTGTACCATCCTTTGTGATGACGTCAATGTGTAGTTCCGTGTACAGACTGTAAAACAGTCTCTAGGCTGAGCTCCAGAAATAACTCCCAGGAGAAAACTATCAAACTGACTTGTTAAAAGAGCTATAGCCCCAGCCATGGTCATAAGTATGGAAAATCAAGAGTGTCCCACCAAAACTTTTGAATCCTTGAACACAGTGCCAGAGTTGCAATCTGAGAATGATTAAGTCACTGTCATTGTTTCACCTACTAACTATAACACTTGCAAAGCTGGATGCTGAATGTTGCAATCCTGTTGAGGGAAAATTTAGGGCCATTATGGTCCTACTTGTCCCCAGCAACAAACATCACAGCAGGCAGGTAGCCCTGCTCTCAGTCTTGCCTTTCAAGTTTATTAAACTTAGAAACAGAATGCTAGCTATAAAGGGATCAGAGAAATCCAATTTTGACTTTTCAGCCACTGCAGTATGAGAAGATACCATAAGAGGTGGCTGGAATTGATGAATAATTTCCTGCATATGAAAGGACATATGCCAGTGGTCTGCTCTATCTAACGGATCAAATATTGCATTAAACTGGGATTTTTTTAAAAAAATCAATTTTATTGAATTATAATTTGCATATAAGAAAATGTAACTATTTGAAGTGTACAGCTCAGTGACTGTTGGCAGATAATATAAATTTAATCACTAACATAATCAAGATATAAAATCATTAGACATAGTGCATGCATGTAGTCCCAGCTGCTTGGGAACCTGATACAGAAGGATCACTTAAGCCCAGGAGTTTAAGGCTAGCTCGTGTAACACAGTAAGACTATATCCTCCTCTCCTAAAGAAACAAAAAAAGAAACCACATTTTCTTTACCCAGTCTCCAGTTGATGGGCATTTGGGCTGTTTCCAAGTTTTAGCTATCACAAACTGGGCTGCTTTGAACATGGGTGCACATGTATCACTGTGGTATGATTCTTTTAATTCTTTGGGGAAGATCCCCAGCAGTGGAATAGCTGGGTCAAATGGGACTTCCAGTCCTAGTTCTTTGAGGTATCTCCATACTGATTTCCACAGTGCTTGCACCAGTCTACACTCCCTCCAGCAGTGGAGCAGGGTTCCTCTTTCCCCACAGCCCCGCCAGCATTTGTGATTGGTTGATTTCATGATAGCAGCCATTCTTTCTGGAGTGAGGTGGAATCTCCATGTTATTCTCATTTGCATCTCTTAAATGACCAGTGATGTTGAACATTTTTTCATGTATTTATTTGCTATTTTTACTTCTTTGTCTGAGAAATGTCTGAGATGCCCATTTTCTGATTGGGTCTTTAAATTTGGGAGGTCTGATCTTTTTCAGTTCTTTATAGATTCGAGATAGTAGACCTTTGTCTGAGGAAAAGCGGGTGAAGATTTTTTCCCACATTGTGGGTTGTCTCTTCACACTGCTGGTGGTTTCTCTTGCTGTGCAGAAGCTTTTTAATAAGAAGAGATTCCATTTGTTGATTGTTTGTGCTAGTTCACAGACAACTGAGGTTTTGTTCATAAAATCTTTTCCTATACCAATGTCTTCAAGAGTTCTACCTAACCTCTGTTCTAACTGGTTCAGAGTTTCTATTTTAATATTTAGATCTTTAATTCATTTTGATTTTAGTTTAGTGCATGGCAAGAGATATAGGTGTAGTTTTAATCTTTGGCAAGTTGAAGCCCAATTTTTCCAGCACCATTTATTAAAGAGGCTATCTTTCCTCCAGTGAAGTGGTTTGGCTCCTTTATCGAAGATGAGATGGCCGAGTGTGTCTGGTGTTGTTTCTGCATCTTGTAATCTGTTCCACTGGTCCTCAGGTCTGTTTCTTTGCCAGTACCATGCTGTTTTTATCACAGTAGCTTTGTAGTAGAGTTGCAGGTTGGGGATTGTGATACCCCCTGCCTTACCTAGAATTGCTTTTGCTATTCTGGGTCTCTTCTTGTTCCAAATGAAGTTTTGGATTGTTTTCTCAAGGTCTACCAAGTATGGTGCTGGGAATTCAAGTGGGATTGCACTGAATCTATATAGCAGTTTTGGAAGTATGGCCATTTTCACTGTTGATCCTTCCAACCCGGGAGCAGGGGATGTCTGTCCATTTTCTGATATCATCTTCAATTTCTCTTTTCAGAGTGCTATAGTTTTCAGGGAAGAGGTCTTTGATTTCTTTTGTTAGGTTGATTCCTAGGTATTTCAGTTTTTTAGATGCTATTGTGAAAGGAATTATTTGCCCTATTTCTCTCTCAGTGAGTCTTTCATTCATGTAGAGGAAAGCTATTGATTTTTGTGTGTTGACCTTATAACCAGCTACTTGACTAAAATGGAGTACTACTCAGCCATGAAAAATGAGAAATTGGAGACATTTAAAGCTAAGTGTGTGCACAATGAGGCAATACTCTTAAGTGAAATAAATAGGACACATGTGTATAAATACTGAATAGTTTCTCTGGTTTGAGAAACTGAAAGTGTAAATAAGGACTGAAATATATAATAGGAAATGTGAAATAGGAAGAAAAGGGGCAAAGGGCAAGGAAGTGGGAGGGCTAGGGGAAAGGATAGAAGGGAATGGGATTAATATGAGAAAATGGAAAAATAGGAACAAAATCTTTGTAAACAGGAAGGAATGCAGGGGTTGAAAGGAGAGCTGGGAAAGGTTGAAAAATAAGAACCAAGAGAAATTATGTAAAGGTGCAAATTTCCAATGATGAATGTCATCATGTTGTATACCTAAAATGTACCAATGATTAGAATGAATAATCGATAATGCAAAATAGGAAGAAAAGGTCCAAAGGGGTAGGGGTAGTGGGAGGGGCAGGGGAAAGGAAAGAAGGGAAAGGAAAAATGATGAGAAATGGACAAAATGGAAATAAAGTCTTTGTAAATAGGGAAAGGTGGAGGGGTGAAGGGAGGGCTAGGAATGGGGAAAAAATAAGAACCAAGATGCATCATGTAAAGGTACAATTCCCAATGAGAAATGTAATTGTGTTGTGTACCTACAATGTACCAATAAAAGAATTTAGGAAAAAAAAAAGAAACAAAAAAAGAAAGAAACAGGACATAAAAAATTTCCACCATTCCTAAAAGGTCCTTCCTGTCCCTTTGTAGGGAAACCCTTTGTATCCTCACCTCAAGAAACCACCGATCTTCTTTCTGTCACTATAGACTAGTTTTCCCTGTTCTGGGACTTCATATAAATACAAGCATGCAGTAACATACTGCTGTTTTTAATATCATAGGTTTTTTTTTCCTTGCCAAAAATCCTGTATGGTATAGTGGAACAAGTAGGGTCTTTGAAGACAGATGAAGGCAGAGTTGCATCCTAAGTTTCCAACCTGTCAACATTGACCTGGTGAAAATTGCGCGTGCTGGTCCTAGATTTTTAAAATCTGTGCAATAGTAAATTAAGACAAAACCAAAAACGTCTGGGAAGCCTAGACCAAATGTGAGAAAGTGCACAATTGGCGGTCTATGACTGGTAAGTATCATTTTTCTGATGATGGCCTATCATTTTCTGTTTAATGCTAGTTTTCCAGTCAAATTCATCTAAACTACAGTGATTCTGTGGAGAATTTTATGGGCAGCTTTTACTCCTGACTGCCCTAGTGGTGACTGTGTGAGACCAAAGTGACTCCATTTTGCTTATGTGAAACCAGAATGACTCCACTTTTGCCCAAAATGGAGTAGTCTCCTTTGTCCTCTCACATTAATGATTAAAATGTGCTTGATCTAGGACAAAAGATACAATCTGTAACAAACCAAAGTTCCTAAGTTAATTACTCAGCCATCTGTTTACCCAGGAAATGAACATCCTGGGCCCACTATCTGTAGGAACCGTCTGTCAATGTGCTGACTGTCAGTGCTGAGTGGTCGTGACCATTAGTCACCGTGTCTGCTGACCATCAATACGTGACAGTTGCCCACTAGCCTTTGTCCTTTTCTTTTGTAAAACCTATACGTAATCACCCCTTACCCGTGATGAGTTCACCCAATCAGAAATGTACACTTCATGCATGTTAAGCGCTGACCAATCATTGTAACTGCTAAGTAGAGAATCTCCAAACCTTGCTGTAACCTCTATAAAAACCCCGCTAATTTGGAACTCGGGGCTCTCAATCTCGATCCGCTGTGTCGGTGACAATTGAGAGTCCCTGCTTAAGCTTGAATAAACGACCCTCGTGCGCTTACATCGGAAACGGCCTCCTGGTGGTCTTTGGGACCTCACAATCTGGGCACAACAACTGGAAGCTAATCTCTTTGTCTCTGGAGTATTGGATTGCTTAGGTTCACTTCCGGGTTCTGCTACTTGCTATGAAACCTCAGACAAATTCTGAATTTTCTTGTGTGTCATTTTTCTAGCCTACAAAAAGAGAATAATGATAAAACCTGGGGTGATTGTGGGAATTAAGTGAAATAACACATTACCTTAGCTAATGCTCAACAAAAGTTAGCTATTGTGAATATCATCGTTACTTCACATTGACTTTTCCCTCCTCGGAGTAGAGATTCTGACTCTGTAGCTTCATCTGAGCTCCTTCCCCCAAGTAGAGTGCTCTTTCTTTTATGGCCAGCTGCATTTCCCCATTTTCACCTTTAGGGACATAAACCTCCTACAATATACATGTGTACCCTTTCGCTGGGCATTGGTCCCACATTTTGTATTATTACTGATCCAAGAATGTGTGAGACTGAAAAAGAGTGGTTAAACCCTTCATTTTACAGCTGGAAAAGCAGAGGTCCACTAAGCCTAAATTACTTTTCCCAGGCCACATCTTTAGAACATAAACTGTGTTACAGTCTCTGTACATAATACTTAGTAGTTTACTGGCTTATTGTGTGAATTCCTAAAGTATATTGTGCTCAGTTGATTTTTACAGTCAAATCTAAAATCCTTTGCTTGCCATAGTGCCTAATCTCTTATTGTTCTCAAATATTAAAAAAATGATACTCAATTCTGTCAAAATAGAATCACAAATCTTACTAAGAAAATCATCTGGAAACAAGTTGTGCATATTATACAACGTGAGCTGGATTGCTATACGGAAGGTTATTCTGTTCAGATTTTATTTGATGCTGATTTTGTAGTGTTAGTTCTTGTAGTGACTTGTCACACATTTAAGATATCTGGCTATGTAATAGCAAAGTAAATATTTTTCATCACCATATCAGCCTTTGGATAAATACTTTATAAGGTAATTTCAGTGCTATCTTTAGCATAATAAGATAAAAGACTTTACATAACTGGATAAAAAGTAAAATTCCCGTAAACTGGTGTTGTATTTGTTTGCAAAATATGTTTTCCAGCATCTCTATAGCTGAGGAACTGAAAGTGTCACCTCTGGTAGTTATATTTATGTCTATGTGCCATTTTCAACATGGGGGGAATGAATAAGGAAGGTAAATATGAATATCCTGGGAAAGATAAAGAAAAGAGAGTGTGAGAAAGTTAGGGTAACCTCCTTTTATGGAAGTCAAAGAGCACACTCTCACAATATCTAAAGTCTCTGTGTTGGAAGTTCTCAAGACTACCCTCTAAGTCTGGTGATTCGATGAAAGGATGAACAGAGCTCACAGCTAAGATTTATTACTAAGAAAAAAATTCAAAGTAAATCAGAAGGAGGAGTAGGTGCAAAGGATGAATTCAGGAGGAAACCAGGTACATGCTTCTGAGCATTCTTTCAGTAAAGTGGTTTAAGTCCTTAAACAATGAGTTGTGACAACACATGCAAATAATTCTCTGCTGAGGTAGCTCACTACAGACTTACTGCTTAATATTTTTAATCTGAGACTCACCAAATAAGAACCTCTACCTGGCATATACCAAACTCCCAGACTCCCAGAAGGAAAGCAGTGTATAGTATAAACCAAATTGTCTGCCCAAGCACTCTAGCCATAGTGAGCCACACCTGTTGCTAAGGCAAAGTCTTATATCTTCGTAAGGAAGTTTTTCCCATCCAGGTTTCCAGATGCCAGCCAAGGGCTGACATTGCAAGCAGGCCTCTCAAGGACAGAGGCCAAGTCTGCTGTGCTAATTCTTCTCTGTACTCAGCAAAGTTTCCTCATTTCAGCATGCATAGAAAGGAATGACAATTAGCTTAATTTCATTTGAGCTAACCTGTATCTTAGGTTAGTTTGCTGAAAGTCTTACCTAGTTAGTTGACTGAGTTCAACTGAGATTCTATGAGGTATGATGAAAAACATAATGAAGATTTAAATGTATTACAGTAAAAGGAACATTGCCATTAACCTCCTTCAAAATACTCCCCCTCTCTTGGAATGCACTTATTCAATTGTTCTTGTCACTTTCTGAAACAGTTCTGAAAGTCTCTTTTTGTGTCTTTAATTGCCCTGTTGTGGTTGCCTTGATGTCCTGAATAAATTCAAAACATTTACTATTCAGGGTCATTTTTACTTTAGGGAAGAGCCAGAAATTGCAGGATGCCAGATTTGCTGAATAAGGTGGATGAGACACATCATAATTTTTTTGTTGCTAGGAATTGAACTCAGGACTTTGTGCTTGCCAGGCAGACGCTGTGCTGCTGAGCTACATTCCTGGCCCACATTATAATGTTTTTATGACCCTGCTTTTCTGTTGGATGTACTCACCAGCAGCTTTCACCATATTTTTGATCACATCTCACAAAAATACTCATGAAAGAGGACTCCCAGAACTGCTTCAGAAAGTGGCAAGAATGATGGGGTAAGTGTGTTTGAAGTGAGGGGGAATAGTTTGGGTGGGTTAATGGCAATGTGTCTGGAAAATGCATGCACCTTGAGCCTGTAATGTTAAGTGAAATAAATCGGACACACAAGCTTAAATATCTCATGGTTTCTCTTACACGAGAAAAGCAAGTTATAAATAAACAGCAAAATAAAAGACAGATACTAGGAAGTAGGGAGAGATATCTTTCTCAAATGGGAAGGAGATCAAGAGATGGGGGGAGTAGGGGAATGAAGAAAGGAATTAAGATGGTTATGCACATGTACCAACTCTACACAAGGAATTTACACATTATTATTATTATTATTATTATTATTATTATTATTATTTTGGAACCGGGGATTGAACTTGCGTCGTTGCACTTGTGCAGCAGGCAGCGAAACCACTGAGCTAAATCCCTGGCCCAGGAATGTACACATTATGTATTGCAAACATGTACTAATAAAAAAATTAAACATTCACCATATAGTTTGGTCACCCCTTGTGTAGATCTGGGGCCTCAGTTCTGGCTTGTTATGGTTTAGGTCTTGAATATTCTTCCCAAAGCCTCATATGCTTAGAGGCTGCACTTTTGGAAGGTGATTAGATCATAGAGGCTCTATAGCTACATGTGCTATTGGAGGTGAGGCCTGATCAGAAGAGGTGGGTAAATGGGAGCATATATCTCCCTCCTCTGCTCCTTTCTTCTCTCTCTGCTTCCTGGCTGCCTTGTTGTGAGCAGCTTTCCTCCACAGAAGCCTCTCCCATCATGCCCTTTTCCCCTTGGAACTGGCCAGTCAGGCGTGGACTGAGACTTCTGAAACTGTGAGCCAAAGTAAACCTCTCCTTCTTTAAAAGTTGTGGGTGTTGGATATTGTGTTTCATTGACAAAGAGACTTAAGACGTGGCTGTTAATTTCTTGGTCCTTCTCCATTTTGTGTTTGCTGGAGTTCCCATCTTGCTAGGACAGCTTCTTCTTACAATGTTAGCACATGGGGTAAAATAGCTGGACCTGCTAGTGCTGTCTATGCAGATTTACCAGATGGATGTCTTGGGCTTCCTTACAGCACAGTAGTCTCACACAGTTGGCTACCTGATGGCCAGCTTCCCCCTAGCAAGCATTCTAAGAGAGCCAGAACTCCTAGAATATCACTTCTGTCATATTCTGTTAAGCAAGTCACGAAAACAAACCTGAATTTAGAGCAAGGGGAATTAGCCTCAGCAACAGGAATAACAAAGAATTTGCAGCTATTTTTAATATGCTAAAAAATGATATATCTGAATTATACCTATCTCCATTATAGTTATCTACTTTGCATGTTTCAGCTCTTAGGGGACTGACTGCATGTTCCTTAAGGGAAGAACTCAGTCTACTTCAATTTCTAACTCTCTATCATATTTAGGATTATGGTATATATTAGGTTATTATTTGTTGAATAATTAAATGTGATTAAATGCTTACTTCATACCAAGCTCTTTAAATATATTAATACTTTCAATGCCTTGTGATGTAGGCATTATTACTGCTCCCAGTTTTAGGTGAGGAAAGTGAAGCACAGAGTGGTTAAGTATTAAGCATTTAGGCATGTAGCTAGTGCTTAAGGCATGTAGCTAGTGCCAGGATCTGAACTCAGACTGACTTCTGAGAACATGCTAAATTAGCATACTCAGCTGCTTTCACCATGAGCTGGGCTTCATATGAAGAGGAATTTCCAAGGAATCCAAATTATGCTGCTGAGCTGTGCAAAAGGTTTGAGAGCTCTTAAGAGCATGAAGTCCTTTATTTTCTTTTCTTATTTTATGAGAAAAATGGGGAAAGTTGTATGAAGAAAAGGGTAAAGAATGCTAATAGTCCTGAAAAATGTTCTAGCTGGTGAAGTCATGTAATGCCATCTTGAATACATTCACAAGTCATTTGTGATCTTGAAAATATGCTATTTTAAATCTGTGAATACAAAGGGAGATACAAAGAAAATAACTCAGAAATGAAAAGAAATGTCATATCATTTTATATGGGCTCTGGCTTTTATTTGATTCTGAACAATTGATCACTTTCATTTTTAAAATCATAGGCACCAAAACATAAATCTAAATAAAATGCTTGACTTCTGGTAGATGTTTCATTAAAAATTAATTAAGATTAGGAACTTCTTTTTTTTTGACACAGTGAAGGTGAGCACTACAAAGGGAGCAGTATATAGGAGACCCTTCCCTAGGAAGTAGCTGTTTCTGCTTGGAAATGATTGAAGGGGAGTGCAGAGTATCTGACAATACAGGGAAGAGGGGGCAGAAGAGAATCCTAAATTACAGGAGGGGACAATAGTGAGGAGGAAATAAGTTAAATGAATAGCTGACTTAATAAGTTAACGATAAGTTAAATGAATAGGCATACAGAACTATCTGGACAGATTCCACTCTAAGTAATAAAAAATGAAAGATGGTAAAGTCTGATGCAAGTTGGAAATTTAATTCTCACTCACAGGAAAAGCAGTCTGGAGATTAATGACAGTCCCATGGTTTTGGAGAACCACCTTGCTATCCTGTTGTACTTTAGAGGTTTCAGCCCATAGTCTGCTGACTCCAAGGCAGGAATGGCAGGAAGGTAGAAGGGTCTGGCAGATGAAAGCTGCTCACAGCATGGCAGCCAGGGAGCAAGGAGAGAAGGGAGAAGCCAGGTAGGGAGATACACCCTTCCAGGTCATACCCTCAGTGGCCACCTCTTCCGACCTGACCTGCTAACAACAAGTCAGTTATATTGCCCCCATGATTCATTCACCTTTAATAGCATTGCCTCTGGATGCCTGAGAGTTTTGGCGGTCATTCTTGGTCTAAGTCATCATAATAAGCAAGCATGAAAATAGTTGATGTGCTCTATTCTTTCATTTATATGAAAAATCAGCTTTTACTCCTCTAGTTTCCAGGCCTTCAGTCATGAAAATTTCAACTAAGGCAGGCATTAGAACATTCCAGAAGCAGGAATCTGTTATTCTGTAGTCAGCCTCAGGCAAGAAAAAGTCCCTAAAACTAGTTAGGAACCCCAGGCATTTAGAAATTAAGCTAAAGGCACCACTTCTACCTGTACCTATAGGTACAGGCCATAGGTCTCACTGAATTTTTTTCTTTCTTAATACAAGGGGGGAGGAGGGGAGTGTCTCTAAAATATTTTAGCTAAATATTTTAAATATCTTTAATTTAGCCAATCAAAGTTTCTTTTGGCATTATCATGTTATTACACTGTTAATTTTATTCACCCTTAAAAGCTTATTTCTGAAATTCACTGAGAATATTAACAGAGTCCATTTCTGTTCCAAATATGAATGATAGGAATAGAGTAGCTCCTTCTAAGATATAGGCTTTTTCTATTGGAATAATGATGCTAACTTTGGAGTGTGAACTTTCAGGTAAAATTTTAGCTGACTGTACCTGAACTGTAAAAACATAGCTAGGACAAATAAAATATCTAAATTAATGTAATTTGTCATCTTCAAAACAAAGCTTGTATACATACTTCTGCTCTGATCTCATTGGTTGGAACTTGGTAATATGGTCATAACCAGCTTTCAATAAAGGTGTGAAAGGCAGCCCTTATTGGTGGAAGCCATATGCCCATGTACAGTAGGTAGTATTTCCAAGGAGAAAGAGATGAGTGAACACTTTATGACCTCTGGAAGGTTGCCTGTGCAGAGAAGAGACTAGCCATAGTTGCTCAATACTTTCACTGACATGCTACTCCGCCCTTAGACTGGGACATTTTCCAGATATGAGGAATAGTCCCATGTCTTCCCAGAAACTGGTTAGAATTGTTGTAATGGATTAATGATAGGTAGATATGTGACAGCAAAAATTCTTCCATTAATTTCATCCTGCTTTAGGTTATGTTAGGATCTTCCCACTAAATGCTTGTCCATGGACTGGAAATTTCAGTGTATGTCCAGAGCTGGTTAGACGCTAACTTTGCATTTTAACAAGATTGACAGATGATTCCCATGTGTAGTAAAGTTTCAGAAGCATTGTTGTTGTAGTATGCTTTCTCGTCTTCTCTCAAAATACAACTACCCAAACAACCTGTAACTGGGGCCAAAGTTTCCTTCAGCAGGCTAACTCAGACCTAGAGTACAGAAGTAAGTCTGTGAGTTTGTTCATGAACAAATGGTACATTGTAGTTTAGATAATAAATTACTCAACATTTCATATAGATTAGTTTTTTATCTCACACAAAAAGCAATTAATATGCTTTGGGATCTATGGGAGAGAATAACCAGAAGAATATACTAAAAGTGAATCTAACTGGATTGTGGAACTCTGGCAAATTTCTTTGTTCAACTTTGCCATACTTTTCAAACTTATTTTTTGAACATGAACTATTTCAAAGTGGAAAAAAATATTCTGACTACATATTTGTGTTAGTTTTAGAAATCAGTTTGGTAGTTGAATAAAAAGGAAATCTCTTACTAATCTGGGAAAGAACAGAGATGGCACAGGATCATTATAACCCACCCAAGAAAAGCTTCTGCCTCTGCCAAAGTAAACTGCTTATTCATAGGAGATGGACTGTGTTTGTTTTGCAATATTACTCTGAACTGCTTACTTTTGCAATTCAAAAAAACTTAACACCATTTCCAAACTTTGCTTTAAAAGTGTTTTCATATTGAAACTTGGCACAAAAATTTAATAAAATTTTCTTCTGGTAATTTAAATGATTTAATTCAACCACACTTATTGGACAGCTGAAGGTTACTCAGCTCTGAATTTGTTTTGTCCACTTCGGAGGGAAAGTATGAAGAATGAAGAGCAACAGTACTTGCCTTTTGGAACTCATTTTGGAGGACTATTTTAATTTATTTCTTAATTCATTTTCAAAGTTAGATTTTAAATGTGTTGAAATAATTTTGTTCTGGTTGGACACTTTTATAATTCTATACAAGTTTCTAAAATCCATGATATATCTGATCCAATTGATACAGAAATCAACACTTAACATCAAAGGTCAAGATGCAAATAGAGGGCCTCCTTTCACAATAGCAAATGTGTACAAACATTAAAGGCATTGGGTCTTTCTCCTGCTGCTTCTAGGAAAAGATGAAGAAGGATGAACGAAGAGAGCAGAGGGAGCATTAAGTTTCTCTAATCAGTTGCTGGCAAGAACTCTTATAGGAGAGGTTGCAACAGAAATTGCCTGCCTGATGCTGACTCTTAAAACAAATTTTTGAAGACTAAATTTTTATTCTAGTAGCAGGAATTGATTAAAATTACTAAAAGCAGCTGAAGATTAGTATGGGATATGCTATCAGAGAATTTGCAAACCATAACTTCTAATTTTTTAGCATTTTATTTTGTGTATAATTGGTGATTGGCATATATGCTAATTGTATAGAGATTTGTTAAATAAGCCTCTTTTTAAAAAATAAAACATGCAAATCAAATAATAAAGTTAATGGATTTTTAGGTTGCAAAGACTACAAACTCACTCAAATTAGCTTAGAGAGATTTATTTCAATGTTATGGATATCATAGCATTCCATGCAGTTGGGCCTCAAACAAACTAGAAAGCTGTTCAGAACAAAGATATATTCCTTCTCTTCTTCTCACTTAAATGCAGCTTCTTTTTCAACATGTATACCATTTTGTCTCTGAAGATCAATTTCATTTGCTTACTTATCATTTTGCAAATAGCTTCCTCAGCCACTAAGCTGAATAACTTTACCATTACAGTTCTCACCCCTGACTAGTATCAATCTCTATATTTTATAGTTTGAATGAATGATGGAGAGAATCCATCATTAATGGATTGGTATGGATCTCTGTTCTAGTTAAGCCACACCAGACAATGGCTTTTCATCAACCAGTAGATTAGCTGCCTGTCTGGGGCAGATACCTGCCCTATCAGCATGGGTGGGGAAGGGGAAGTGCCTGTGATGTGCTTGAGTGCCTATTCTTATGGGCACTCCCTTCTTCAGATGAATAAAATAAATCAATAATGCCACTGAAGTTTACCCCGACAAGCTAAAATGTATAAAGCAAAACTATAGAAGTCAGTGCACATGAAATAATTATGTAACTTAAGTGGCCAAATTAATAGTATGAAAATAAGTAAATACCAAATGGTAAGAATCACATACGATCTTCACTGACCTAAGAAAGCTTATGACAACGTGGAATGTTTGAATGCTTATGATATTCATATTGTCAGATATGTCAAACATATTTACAGGAAAAAGGCTATGTTCTTTGATTAATTAGTTACATACTAAAATTAGCATTATGTTGTCTAAAGAATTCTGGTTCAAGTTGGCTGATGAAATGAATGCTCATGAATAAAAATATAGAGAGAATAAAATAAAAAAGAACACAATGAAAGGAATGGGAGGGATAATTTGTATCCAGGAGATTCCAGGACTCTCTGGGAAGCTTATCAGTATTGATGGGGTATAGTAGAGAAAGCCATAATCAAGGTCATACCATGGAGAGGACCGTCCAGCTCTGGGGAGGTTCTGGACTTTTGTGCAGCAGACACAGCGGAGGATGGGTTTCAGAAATTAGATCAAAAGGACTTTCAGTCATGTTAGTCAGCTTTCCATCACTGTGACAAAATATCTAAGACAAGCAACTTCTAAGGAGGAAAAATGTGTTTTGTTTCACAGTTTTCAAGGTTCTATTTCATGGTTGGTTGGCTCTGTTGCTTTGGATTTATGGCAGCACAGTATATCATAGGAGTACGTGGTCGAGATGACCTGTTTATCTCATGGGGGCCAGGGAGCAGGGGGTGGGGTGGGATCCCAGTAGCCCCCTCAAGGACCTGCCTACAACAATCTAAGTTTCTTTCATGAGACTGTACCCCCTAACAGTTCTACTACCACCCAAGGGCACCACAGTCTGTAGCCCAAGCCTTTTAGCACATGGGCCTTTGAAAGATTCCAGATTTAAAATCGAATAGTCATTTATCCCAGGCCAAAATTGGGGGGTTTGAAATCTTAGGTAACTGCCTAGGAAGAATAGGGACGATGACAAGGAAAAATATTTCTATAGCAAATACCTCTTAATTCTGACATGAAAGGGTTCCCAGAGTTGAGGCTGGCTTGTACCTGTGCACATTCTAAGAAGCCTGCCACCAACCAGCCGGTGCAGCTTCCAGAAAGTCGTTATATTACCATGTTCTTTGAAAAATTCTTTTCATGTTGGCATAATTCCTAGATTATAAAAAAGTTGGAAGAGAAATAAAAAAAATTTCCATGTACAGTATACCCAGGTTCTGAAATATTAACATTTTAACATATGTAGTTTTTCCTTTCTCTCCCTGTCTCTATCTCTCTTTGTCTTCCTCTTTCTCTCTCCCTATCATGTTCTCTCTACATAGAAACATAGGTAAAGAGGTAAAGAGAGAGAGATGGAAAGATCCATCCATATATATATTATATACACATTATATATATAATGTAATTTTTTCTGAACCATTTGAGTTAATTGTAGATGTTGCTCCTTTATTTTTAGATACTCAAATGTGTCTTTCTTCCATCTTTCCTTCCTTCCTTCCTTCTTTTCTCCGCCTCCCCCCCACTCCCCCGTTGCTTTGTTTTGTTTTTGTGGTACTGGGTAATGGGGATTGGATCCAGGACTTTTACACTGAACTATATTACCAGCCCTCCACCTCAACTTATTTGTGTGTGTGTGTGTGTGTGTGTGTGTGTGTGTGTGGAACTGAATATCAAACCCAGGGCCTTTATACTAAGCTCAAACCCCAGCCCTTTTTTACTTTTTAATTTGAGACAGGGTCTTACTAAATTGCTCAGTTGCCCAGGTTTGGCTGGAACTTCTGATCCCGCCAGAGTGCAGGCATTACAGGAATGACCCAACACTACTGGCTTTAAATGTGCATTTCTTAAAAATTTCTGTCATAACTATTAGAAAAACATCAAGATCAAGAAATTAACATTGATAAAATACTATTATCTAATTGTAGACTGTATTTGGATTTTGCTGATTATTATTAAAAAATCTTTTAGCAAAAGTATTTTCCAAGGCTAGGGTGTGGCCCAGTGGTAGAACACTAGCCTAGCAAGCATGAAACCCTAGATTCAATACCCAGCACCACACACACACACAGAAAGAAGAAAAAAAGAAATTTCTACATCACATTGCATTCCATTGGCTTATCTCTTTAATCTCTTTGAATGAGGACCAACATTCACATCCCACTATTTGTGTTTCATAGAACTCACAGTGGAGACTACTGGTCAATTATTTTGTAGGATGTCTCTCAGTATAGGTATGTCTAATGTTTCCTCATAATTAAATTCATATTATTTACCTTTGGCCGAAATATCACAGGAATTTTTTTTTTTCCTCAGTGTATTATTTCTTTTTTTTTTTTTTTTGGTACCTAGGATCAAACTCCGGTCCTTGTGTTTGCAAGGCCAGCAGCAGAACCACTGAGCTAAATCCCCAGCCCCTCAGTGTATTATTTCATCAGGAGACACATCATGTTAATTTGTTCCATCATTGACTTACTCTTAATCTGAGCAACAACCACAGGTCACTAAATATCAGACGAAAATCTCCAAAATAAAAGAAAAATCCAAAATAAACAACAGGAAGAAACAGTGACATCAAAAGAAAGACATAATTTAGGGAAGAGAAATATACTTTTAAAAAGGAGAAACTTTCCAATTGGTGACTTTTGAGATTTGAGAAGCCACTGTGCACAAAAAAATGATAATTTTTACTATGAAAAGTATTGCTCTTAGAAAATAAAATTGGAATTATAGAACCAACAGTAAAGATAAGGTTTTAGAGATGAATTCAAGAAATTCACCCAGGAAATCTAACAATAAGAAAGAGAGATATGAGAAATAAGGTATAAAAAACATGGCAGACCCATACAGGGTACTATATTAGGATTGGATGTGACTACATACCGTAAAAAAAAAAAAAAATCACAAAATGATCTAAGATTGAGAAGACAGAACTTTCTCACTTACATAAAATAAAAAGAAAGTTCAAGATGATTAGGTGATTTCAGTTGAGTCACCAGAAACAAATCTTACCTTCCATTTTACTATCTGCCAAATGATTTCTGTTTGTACAGACACTTCATGGTTCAAGATTGAAGCAGATTAGGGTGTGGCAAACTGGCTGGGCAGACTGTGACTTGTCAATCACAGAGATTCATCAGACATGCCCAAACCCTGAACCTGGAACCAATCAGAAAGTGCTATCTCCAATTATTATCATGAGAAGTCAAACAGGTTTTTGATAGGATGGCCTAGATCTAATATTAGCCTGAGGAGTGGGGCATACAAAAGATGGCCACAATTAAGCTCTTGGTCATTGTGCTCTCTCTTTTACAGTGGTCTGGTCTCACACTGTAGAGTGCACTTCCTTTCCTGTTTTTAATTGGCCCACACTCTCTCTGCAGAGTATGCTTCTTTTCCTACTTTTAATGTACATAAAACCTCACTACCTTTTGGATTTGTCTTGACCAGTTCTTTGTTCAGAACAGAAAGAACCTAGGAAGCACTTCTAGGAGGAGACCCCAGAATCCCAGAACCTCAGAACCTGGTAATAAGATGACTGCTAGATCTCAAATCATTATATCTAAATCCAGGCCAGAAAAAGAAGTCAAATCAGAAGACAGAAAAAAAAAAAGAAAAACAAAACAAAACCCTTCTAAAGCTGTGGCAACTAATTAATTTAAGCAGCTTTCCAATAATTTTTCTTATATCATACTGACCAACCTAGCTGCAAGAAAAACTAGGAAAAGTAGTCTTTTATTCTGGGCAGCAATATAACCAGATAAAAAGGTCAGAATACTCAATAAGGAGGGCATTACTGCTCTCCAGTTAGGACATTAGCAGCTTCTGCCACATGGTTTAATATATAATATAGTTTGCAAGGCAGAAAGGGGATACAAATCATTAATTTTAAAGTTTCTAACAAATGCCTAACAGGATACATTTTTATACACATAGTCACAACAATTTAAAATTTTATTAATCTAAGTATTAAAAAGCATAATTCCAAGCAAAAAGTGATGTAATGAATCTGTGAAAGATACTCAAACATGTTAAAATTAGTAGATTTTCAATGAAAACAAAAATTATATATTTTTCAGTTTTTAGAAAGTGTTTTCTCATCAACTATTGGAATAATATAAGTATATTCAGCTTTTTGGGATTAAACTTTGGCAGCATTTATCAAAATATAAATATAGTAGTGTTTATTGATGCTGTAACAAATTAACATAAACTCAGTGGTTTTTAAAACAAATATATAAAGACACACATGAAAATTTATTAACTTAAATTCTGTAGGTCAGAAGGCTGGTATTGGTCTCTTTAGATTAAAACCCAAATGTCATCAGGGCTATGTTCCATTTTGGGTGCTCTGTGATCCATTTGTAGAATCTAGATTTCTAGGTTTTAAAATCCATTTCTGGCTTATTTGGGTCTTTAGTGAAATTCAGTTCCTTGCTGATCTAAGTCCAAGTTCCTGAATGTTCTCATGGGTACTGGCTGGGGGTGGTTCCAGCTTCTAGAGTCCACCTGCATTCTGAGACACATAGTCCCCTCTTCTAGCTTTGAGACCAGAAGTGGTGGCTTGAGTCCTTCTCACACTTCAGTGTCTTTCTGTTTCAAATGAATCAGTTGAGAAAGCCCTCCTCTTTCAAGGACTCATAATTACATCTCACGCACCCAGATAATCCAAAATAATCTTCCTGTCTTAAGGTCACCAACTGTAATACTCTCTGTCAAATCCCTTTTGTTATGTAAAACAACAAATTCATAGGCTTGGAAGATTAACCATAGACATCTGAGGGGATGAGGATCATTATTCTGTCTATTGCAGTAAAATATACATTTCATTTTACTCAGTAATAACACACACAGACATGACTCACACACCCTAAAATCTGGGAGATGGGAGAGACTAAACCAACATTGAACTTTTTAGCAGCATCATGACTTCCTCAGAAAAATATGAAGCAAGGCTTTCAAATTTCTATGGAAAATAATTTAAAATCCAGATTGCTATGTTTAGCCAAACTATCAATAGAGAAAGGCATTTTAAATACTTGAGGATTAGAAATTCTATCTCCAACATATCCTTTCATTAAAAGTTTCTTCAGGATGGATTTCAGTAGTAAGAGTAATAAAAGCAAGAAGAATGGGGTGGTGGTGGGGTCAACATAGGGAGCAGTCACTGGAACCCAGGAGAATGGGCTGTCAGGCCCCAGGAAGAGTGCTGGGCAGCAGCCTAATGCTTTAGAAATCAGCCTGCAAATGGCCCACAGTGGACTAAGGACTCTGGATGGGAAATGCTCAGAAAAGCCCGGCATGGATTGGACTGATTTATCATTGAGAGCTTGAAAACTTGAGGATACAGTAGTGCCTCAGTTTTTGTTGTTTAATGACTCTGGGAGGCACAAAACTGAGGACCAAACAAATTATTTGGCTGGAAGGTATAAGGAATCACCAGGCAACCTACACTGACAAGTTCTAGCTTGTGCATCTGGTGCCAAGCAAAGGATAAACATGACAAAATTTCTGCATCAAAATTCCTCGAGTATCAAATTCCAGGGTATGACTGTATAATAAAGGTACAGAACACATGGGAGGGAGTGTCCTGTTTTAAGCACTTGGTGACATACATATTAAAAAAATGAAACAAAAAATCCCAGAGTTTTGGAAGCTGAACAAGGAATAGTCTCTTTTCCATATCTGCAGTCAAGGCCCTGACGCAGTGAAGAACGATACTCCCCCACAAGCCTGGTCAAACCCCGCCATGTTTGTATGTAGTGACTTTACATGGGAAGAGATCTTGAAGGGTGCGTTCACAGGAGTTACTTACAGATAGGATTTTAGTGATTTGTTTTCTTGTTGTTTATCTGTATCTTCTAAGTTTTCAAAAGTGACCGTATACTCATTATCATGCAAGTGTAAGGAAAACTATAGCATTATTATGGGGGGGGCGGGCGACATGAGCTTTGGAGACAGGAAATGGCTTCAAATCCTGATTTAGTACTTAAACCAATGGGCAAAGTCCATCACTCTGTATTTCTTTAAGACCTACCTAGCAGGACTACACAAAAGGCCAAAAAGCATTAAAAGGTTTTTCCAGGCACACATTCAGGTTTGCTGCATGCTTATGTGCAAAGCACTGAGCTAGGCACAGGAGGCTGAGAGAGGAACAAGACAGGGCCTGTACAGGAGATACTCCAAGTCAGAGCAGGAGCAGACTGAGAGAGGCCAGGGCTGTGTTCAGTGTAAACACAGTGCCCTGGCGTCCCAGAAAATTGGCAGCTGCCCTCACCTGGAAGAAGCTCAGTGAGACTTCTCAGAAGAGATGACCCGAGATGTGCTGTGAAAGGCAGGTGGGAGTAAGCTAGCTGGAGGGTGTGAAGACCAGGGGCATTTGGGGCAAGTGCCTACAGTGGGTGTGCAGGATCATGGGCATCCAGAAGCTGCTAGTGGCCTGAAGCCTGAGGGCCACAGGCCATGTGATTCAGGGTGGGTGTGTGGGATCTAGGTTAGGAAGAACCATGGGCTCTGCTAAGGGCCTCCAGAGGCGATGGACTAGACAGGAATAAAACTGAGATTATTTATGCTAGAGTTTAGAAAAAACGTTATAAGACGAACCTGGAAGTCTCTCCTGCCCTATCTAATCAGATTCCTCTCCCTCTCCTTATTTTCTTTCGCTGCACCCTGCTTATTTCCTTCTTAGAACTTCACTTTATATTATAAACCTGTTTGCTCATTTGCTTGTTTATATTCTCGCCCGTTAGGGTGTAGGCTTTGAAGAGCAGAGGCAGTTTCATTCACCAACACAGTGCGTATACCCTGTATCTACAGAGTACTAGGCACTTAGTAACTATTTGTTGTATAAATGAATATCCAGGGCAAAGTAGCAACCATGCAAATGGAAAGAAGAAAAGGTTTGAGTGATATGATGATGCAGACTACAAAAACTTGGTGATTGATGGAAAGAGTTTGCTGAGGTGAGAGCTGAGGGGTAGTGAATGGAAAAACACAGACTTCTAGAGTCTGACTTGGAAGACAACAAAACTTAGTGGCTAGAGGGTGAGTGTGTATAAAGTGAGGTGGGTTGCTAGGATAATAAGGAGAGCAACTTCTGCCAGGGAGGTATTACAACCTCAACTCACCCCACAGTTATAACTCTTCTGCCTTCTTGTTTTTGCAGTGATTCCCAAACTTTGCTACATTATCAACTGGAAAGTTTGGGGAAATCTCCACGGCTGGACCCTTCACTATACTAAATCTGGGGATAGAGGCAGAACAGTAGTATCTTACAATTCTGAAACACTGATCTTCCCTGGACCTTTGTCCTACAGGCTCCCAGATGAGTAGTTTCCTTCCAGCCCCTTCATATAGAAACTTTGGACTAATGTTGCTCTATTTGCACTGTAAGCCTGCAACTGGCTTCCATTCTCTGTCAGAGCTGGGTTCTGGCACTGAAGTCCCACTACAAATATTTGTTCCTGACATTTACTGCTGCCCTGCATGTATGTCACCTGGACCAATATTTGCATTTATAGAAGACTGCACTTAACAATGTTGAATGATATACTTTGTTCAGAAAGTGTAAATAATTACGGATGGTTTGAGTTTTCCTGTTTCCTTTTGAACCTTGGAATACATAGAGATAGTTCATTGTCCTTTTACATCTTTTGTCCACTCACTGAGCAACTTGAGTCTATACAAATAACTCCAATTTTGATTTCTTGGCAATAACCAGGGAGAGTTTTTCTGGTCAGTAGTATGGGAAGGGAAGAAGAATGGTGTATTGTGCACCAAAGCAAAATTGGGTCAATTTTGTCAGAGAGGACTCATGGTGTTTTCTGTTATAGAAACTATGATAAGCTTCTGTGGTTACAGAGACCTCAGTTACAGCACTCAAAATGATAAGAGGTTAATGAGTGCTGAGAAACCACTGCATGAAATTTTATCAATTAATATGTTAAAAATTAATAATTTTTTTCTTCATAGTTTGTGTGTGACTTGACAATAAAAACTGTTAATATTTTATGTTTTAGTTTATACATAGTACATTCTTTTTGGTTGTAAGGATCCTGAAGACAAGTTTTGGCCTTTGAGACTTTGCTTTATTTTATGGGAAATTCCTAAGAGTGCTGGAGGGAGGGATGTTGCTTCCTCTCCAGCATAAGCCTAGTGAAAAAGCAGAGGTGGTTTCATTTGGGGGAAGGGATCTCATGTGAAAGCTGGGAGGGTTTGATCTGGTGTGGAACTGTAAGTAATTTAATGACTATTTTGCAGGGGGTGGAGTCAGGTGAGGGATGAAGTTGAAGAGGTAGGTGTTTGGGGGTAGGTCACATCTCATATGCTCCTTGTATGCTAGCTTGAGTCTCTAGTCTTTCTGCACTGTAACCTGCACATTGGCCTTCCAAAAGTGTGCATCTGATCATTTTGCTTCCTTTTTGAAACAACATAACACAAAAGGAAACACTGAAACAATCCCTCTTGCCCAATAGATAAAAACTAAATTCTTTAGCTCTCAGTCAAGTTTTGAAATTGTCTCCTGCTTCTTACTCACACCAACCTTATTCTTTGGGCAGTGGAGACTTTTTCTGACTGCCCCTCACTCTTCCTAACTTCAGTGAGTTTGCTTATACAATATTTTCCTTTTGCTTTTTTCCCCTAGGATGTCCATTCTCCATTGCCACCTAGGGAGACTTACCCACACTTGAGAGCCTAATTGAAACATGATTTCATAAAATTTTTATTAACAAAATTTAAAATATAATAAAAAGGCAAATACCAAATATATAGGTATGTGAAGAAAGATTTAGGCAACACTTCAAGTATCCATTCACAGGAGAATGGATAAAAGAATCCAATCAGTTGTTTATAAAATTTGGTAGAAGCCCCTAGGAATCAACTTAACAAAAGAAATCAAAGAGCTCTTTTCTGAAAACTATAGCACTCTGAAAAAAAGAGATTGAAGATGATATCAGAAAATGGAAAGACATCCCTTGTTCCTGGGTAGGAAGAACCAACATAGTGAAAATAGCCATGCTTCCAAAACTGCTATATAGATTCAATGCAATTCCAATTGAAAGTCCAGCAGCATACTTCGTGGACCTTGAGAAAACAATAAAAAATTCGTTTGGAACCAGAAGAAACCTAGAATAGCAAAAGCAATACTAGGCAATAAAGACAAGGTAGGGGGTATCACAATCCCCAACTTGAAACTATACTACAAAGCTACTGAGATAAAAACAGCATGGTACTGGCAAAGAAACAGACCCGAGGACCAGTGGAACAGATTAGAAGATGCAGAAACAACTCCAGACACACTCAGCCACCTCATCTATGACAAAGGAGCCAAACACCCTCACTGGAGGAAAGATAGCCTCCTTAATAAATGGTACTGGAAAAAAAGAATCTGAACATTAACAGCGCGCCAGAAATCCTTTCTCCAGTCACTGTTTCAACTGAAGGGTAATGATTTCAGATTATCAGGCACAGATTAATTTCAAATTTGAAAATTTATCTATATTATTATATGTATTTATAGATGATTCATCCTTGTGGCTGTATAGTATTCCATTGTGTGACTATATCACAATCTAGTTATTTATTCTACTGTTGAGAGGACTTTTGTTACTTTGAACCTTCTAATATATTCTTTTAGTGAAAGTACATATGGATTTTTGTTGTGCATTTTCATAATAGAGTTATTGGGTCATAGCATAGGCTTATGCAGATACTGCCAAACACTTTTCCAAAGCAAATGTATAAATTTTAGACCCACTGTCTTAGCTATTTTCTCTCCTTGCCGAGATATAATACCTGATACCAACAACTTAAAGGAGGAGAGGTTTATTTTGGCTCACAGTTACAGTCTCTGATTGGCTGGTTCCAAGCAGAAACAACATGGTAGGAGGGTCAGGTGGACAAAAGGCTGCTCACATCATGCTGGCCAGGAAGCAAAGAGAGAAGGCAGGAACCAAAGAAAAGATATACTCTCTTAGATCACACTCCTGTGACCTGCCTCTTCCAGACCAGGCCCTACCTCCCAACAGCACACCCAGTGTGAGCTCATCAATGGACCATCTGACTGAGTACAGTGGCCTATGATCCAATTACCCTCCAAAAGCCTGCCTCTGAGCACACAGGTTCCAGTTGCTCCACATCCTCACTGTCACTTGGCATCTTCCACCTATTTCATTTGTGTTATTCTGGTGGGGTTGCATTGTGATTTTAATTTGTATTTCTCTGAAGACGACTTGGAGTCTTTGGTGTTTAAACATTCACACAGCCTTTATTATTTTACATTGTTTTCTATTGTGTATGTCTATGTATTTTTCTGAGAGGAGGGACCAATTCTTGAATATATACATTTCAGGTCACCTAAATTTTAAATAGTAATCAATAAATATTTATTGAATTAATGTATAATCATTACTACCATTTATTGAGGACTTGCTTTCTACCAGGTACTGTTATTAGCATTTTATGTACATCATCTTATGTGCTCTTAATTCCAAGTTCCTGGGGGGAAAAGATTGGCTAACTTGGATCAGTTTTTCCAATCAACTGTATCCAAATGGCACAGAGTTACAGACTACCAACATGGTTTCTGGAGACCCAGGATGTGGATTGGGAAGCCATTCTCAGAGAAAGGCATAGCTCATGGTTGAGAAGACCCTCCAAAAAGCATCTACCACACAGTTTCCATTCAGGCAATGCAGAGAGGTAGGGTAATGAATCAGGTAAGGTAATCTTCCCTCCAATCCTTCTACCTTCAGTTTTTATTTTTTAGCTGTGTTTTAAAATTAAATTTGAAAAATATAATGCTTTCCTGCTTTTAAAAAGAGAGCACAGGGAAAATTCTAAAGTACGTACTGGAATACTGGGGATTAATGCAAAGCTTTGCACATTCTGGGCAAGTGCTGTACCACTGAGGTCTATATCTTAATAGGTATGGTGGTTACATGGGAGCATATACATGCAAAACTTTAAAAAAATTAAGACAGCACCAAGAAATTGAGATCCCTGACTCAAGTCCTATGCCAGTAATCAATGTAAAAAAAGAAAGAAAGGAATGTATATGAATACATTTTTAGGATAAATTCTTGGCAGGCTGGGGAACAGATTCATTAATTGAGTATAACCTGATCTGGAGATTCTCAGAGAAGGAAATTTACCACTTCCAACATCTATCCTGTGCTCTGCCTTAATCATAACTTTAGGTTTACTTGATAAGAAAGAGGCCTTCCTAGGAAGAGAGAAATTAGTGCCAATTCTTTCCAAAAGGGAGGCTCCCAATGAATTGAAGAGATAAATTTCATTTCCCTCAAGTATCATACTTTGTGCTTTGTTTACTATCTGTCATTTGTATTGGGGTACTTTGCAGCCTAGAATTTAAGAATTCAATAAATTTAAGACATAAATCCACAAGAGTACTGTAGTCTTTGTTATTGTTTGTCTCGAAGCAATACTGCCATCTATTGGTAGATGAAGAGAACATTATATCAATGTTTTGTATACAAGCCCTAATGATGGAGTCCCAGATTATGTACAAAAATAAAACTGTTAATTCAATGTTCACATCCTGCCCATCCCTGACAAGTTTCCTCCAATGGTATAGCTCATAGGACTTTTAAATGTTTTTTTTAGACAGAGTCTCACTGTATTTGAGGCTGATCTTGCACTCATGGCAATCCTCCTGCCTTAGCCTCCCAAAGGCTGGGCTTAGTGTATCAGCACACCTGGAAGCTCATATTCTTAAAAGTATGCTATAAAATAAAAAGATGAGAGGACAGTTGGAATCCTTTGCCTTCTGTAATTTCTTGAGAGAAACTTCCACTTTCATTGTTACTTGCTTTCATTCCACAAATCAAGATTTGACAATCAAGAGGCTACTTTTTATGTTCTATATGGTATCAAATTGTCCCAGTAAATCTTACACTTAATAGTAGAGATCTTTATCCACTGTGTTTTGCTTAATAATTTATTTGACAAATCATACGTTATTCATTAATTCCATTATTCAGTTTTACTATTTTTATTTGTAAATTTATGCTAGTTAATGCTTTTTTTTTTTCGGTACCAGGGATTGAACTCAGGTCCTTGTGCTTGCACAGCAAGCAGCAAAACCACTGAGCTAAATCCCCAGCCCAGCTAATGCTTTTTTAAAATAACAATTAGGGGAAATTATTTCTGGTAAAATACTAAAATGTTATATTAACAGTAACACTATAAAAGAGAGAGCAAAAATAAAATAGCACTAGCAAAATTACCCTATAGACATAATATAAAATTTTAATTTTAGTGCATCTTTTCATATTTTCTTATTTATTCATTTGTCAAGCATTTAATGGGAACCTGCTGTATGCCAGCCTTATGCTAGAAGTTGGAAATTTAGACTAATGTGACATAGCTTCTTCTCTCTGAGAAGTCACACTCTAGGGATGTTATAGATCCAAAGGTAAATAATCACACACAATACTTTGTAGGAAGTGAAGACACAGGGAGAGGTACCCCATCCTGATGGTAAGATAGGAAAGAGGGCAGCTTGGTCAGTAGGAAGTATGCAAATATGCAAGTGTTGGTTGACAAAGGAGAGGGGTTAGGGGTGGTGGAAGGCTGGAATGGCCTTTGCAGAGGATGGGATGACTACATGAAATCCAGGGGGATTAATTTATAGCCTTTAGGCTAAATAGGGTTATAGTTTCTTTTTTGTTTCCTGCATTAGTATTTGTAATAACTTGAAAATATTTTCCAACATCAAAGAATTGAGAGGTGTCACAAAAATTTGCATCTCTAGCTTCCCTCAAAACTTGGAGAATTTGGCAATTCAGGCAGGCAGTGTTTCCTTCAGCAGAGGAGCCTTTTTGCTGTGGGGAATGTGCTCTCCAGGTCCATATGGGACTCAGCATGTAAAGACAATGCTCATATCTCGATGTAGCTTTCTTCACAAATCGACACGATCTGCCTGGTCTTTCTGGGGCTTTGAATTTGGAATTTTTCTTAGAGTTTCAAGAAGTGTGTGATTTAAAAGCATCCACTGTAGCAAAGAGGTCTAATGAGAAATGAAAAAATACTCCCTTCCTTTAAATTAGGAAAGTATAAGTGACTATGGTCACTCATGCAAATACGCATCAAATTACTATGGGGAATAGTAAGAAAATGGCAAGACACAAAAGTAAGATCATATCATTGTGGGTTGAGCAGGGCAGAAATTACAGGTTTAGAGGAGTTGGGTCAGCAGTTTATTTTTTTAAATAAAGAATCATACATCAGTTCTTTTTGGCTTCATGGGCCATACAATCTCTTTTATAACTATATACTCAACTCTGCCACTGTATGAAAGTGCAATGGAGTGGGGATGCTCCTGGTAGTGGTGAAGGGAGACTTGGTCAGAAGAGGCAGAAAGTTTGTAGTGGACAGAAGTAGAATCATGTTGTGGCTTGTATCTAGATGTCCCCCCAAAGCCTGATGTGCTCATAGGTGGGGCTTTACAGAGGTGGCTTATTCTAGGGTGTGTGATTCTAGGATTAAGTGTTTGTGGTACTGGGTTAGTCCACTGATTGGTTTGGCATAGTTCTGGGTATAGTGGGAAGGCCCACACTGCATATGGGTGGCACCACTCAAAAGGCTTGTAACTTCAATGAGATAAAAGAGAAAATGAGGCTTGCTGTTACTGCTTGCTACCTTCTACTAGCCCTCCCATGAACTGTTTCTCCTCTGTGATGCCCCTCTGCCATGCCACCTTGACTTGTAGCCAGCTAAGTATGGACTGAAACCTCTACAAACTGTGAGCTGAAATAAATCTTTCCTCCTTTAACTTTGAGTCATCAGTATTTTGTCTTGGCAATCAGAAAGTAACTAAGACAGAGGAGGCTCCCCTGCTGCCATTCCAGCACTCCTAGGTCTGAAGAGGTAAGCCAATCCCAGTACCCAGGAGGAGGCTCTGCAACTGCCATCCCACCACTCCTAGGGCAGAGGAGGTGAGCCAATCCCAACACCCAGGAGAGGCTCCTCCTCTGACATTCCACCACTCCCAGGGCAGAGGAGGTGAGCCACATGGGTGGCGGCAGTGGCCCCCACCCTGTGGAAATGAGAAGACACACAAACAAACCTCAAAAACAGACTTCCAGATCACCTACAGCAACCCCAAAGGGAAATGAGATGGAACAATCTGATACTCAACCACGTGGATGAACCGAACTGGCAACAAAAGAGGATCTGGAAAAAATGAAATCAGAAATAATTTCTCAGATAACAGCAAAGATTGTTCCCACAGTGCAAGACATGATAAATAAATCCAGAAAGGAAACAGATAAAAAAATAGAGGATCTGAGGAACATGATGGAATCCCAACATAGGAAACAAATGGAATCCATAAAACAGATGCAAATAGATTTCCAGGAGATTAAAAACTCCAGGGAAAGTCTATGCAGCACAACGAACCAATGTGAGGACAGAATTTCAGATATAGAAGATAAGATTGCAATTAGTGACCAGGAAAAGAAAAATTGCTTTAAAATTGTAAGGGACCACAAGAAATCAATCCAGCAGCTGCTAGATGATGCAAAGAAGAATAACATAAGACTGATTGGAGTCAATGAAGAAACAGGAGAGAGTGCAGATGACATAAAAACTGTTCACAGAAGTGATGGCAGAAAACTTCCCAAGGAGGGGAAAAGAACTTGACATACAGACAAGTGAGGCATGTAGGACTCCCACTAGCCTTGATAAAAAAAAATCTACACATAGGCATAGAATAGTTAGGATTCCAGAAACCCAACAGAAGAACAAAATTCTACAAGCAGTGAGAGAAAAGAAACAAATCCCATACAAAGGAAAGCCCATCAGAATCACAGCCGACTTCTCAATGCAAACCATCAAGGCAAGAAGAGCTTGGAGTGATGTATTTTAAGCCCTAAAAGAAAACAGCCTCCAACCCAGATTGATGTACCCTGTAAAACTATCTTTCAAAATTGATGGAGAAATAAGATACTTTCTCACAGTTTTTTTTTTTTTTTTTTTTTTTTGGCACTGGGAATTGAACTCGGGACCTTGTGCTTGCAAGGCAGGCGACGGAACCACTGAGCTAAATCCCTGGCCAAGATACTTTCAAGAAGAAGAGAACCTCAGAAACTTCATGAATACCAAACCAGCATTCCAAAAAATTTTAGACAATATCCTAGGAAAAGACAATGTGGACCACAATGCCAGGAAGCCCAGCAGAATGAATCCATTGGGTGTGGCAAATTAAATGCAAAGGGAGAGAATCCAACAAAAAGAAAAGTCATGACAAGGCTTTTAAAACTTTTAACTTCATCTCTCTAATGAATGTATAATTCAATCTTGTTATTGTACTGATTAGTATTTTTCTGATTCTAGTGTTGTACACTTTTCCTTGAGCTGTACTGGCTATCTATCATCTTCTTGTGTCTACTTTTTAATTGGTTTGTCTATTAATGAGCTGTAAGAGTTCTTTATATATTCTGGTCATAGGTTATATGCATTGTAAATATGGTCTGTTAAAGGACTACTTTTCATTTTAACAATGTCATTTACAGTTCTAAATTTTGATGGAATCTCATTTATAAATTTTTCTCTTTTATACATCATGTTTTTTGTATCCTAGGAAGTTACTGTCTACCGTAAATTCATAAACATTTTCCCTTATAATTTCTTCTTAAAGTTTTATACTTCTAGGCTTCCATATTTAGATTCATAGATCCTTTCAAGTTATTTTTATGTATGGAAATAAAAGGGTTGAGCTTAATTTTTTATATAGGAATACCAGGTGTTCTAGTGCCACTTGCTGAAAACACTATCTCTAGGCTCTTGAATTGAGTTTATATATATATTTTTAAGTTCTTTTATTGGTACATTTTAGGTATACAATTCATTACATTTATCATTGGTTGTTTGTACCTGTACATGGTGTATCTTGGTTCTTATTTTTTCCCCATTACCTGTGGACCCTTCACCCCCTCCACCCTTCCTTATTTACATAGACATCATTTCCATTTTTTTCTCATAGTTTTTTCTTTCCCTCCTTTCCTTTCCCCTTCCCTTCCCTTCACCCCTTCATCTTTGGACCTTTTTTCCTATTTCAAATTATCAATTATTCATTTTAATCATTTTAACCCTTGTTTACACTATCAGTTTCTCACACTAGAGAAACTATTCTGTATTTACACATGTGTGTCCTATTTATTTCATTTAAGAGTATGGCCTCGATATGCATCCATTTAGCTATAAATGACTGTAGTTTTTCATTCTTTATGACTGAGTAGTACTCCATTTTATTAAAAAAACACATTTTCTTTATCCAGTTTCCAGTTGATGGGCACTGGGCTGCTTCCAAGCTTTAGCTATTACAAACTGTACTGCTATGAACATGGGTGCACATATATAGCTGTGGTATGATTGTTTTAATTCTTTTGGGAAGATACCCAGCAGGGGAATACCTGGGTCAAATGGGACCCCTAGTCCCAGTTCTTCGAGGTATCTCCATGTTGATTTTCACAGTGGTTGCACCAGTTTGCATTCCCAGCAGCAATGGAGAAGGGTTCCTTTCTCCCCACACCCCTGCCAGCATTTGTTATTTGTTGATTTCTTGATAGCAGCCATTCTTTCTGGGTGAGGTGGAATCTCAGAGTTCTTTTCATCTGCATCTCTTGAATGACCAGTGATGTTGAACGTTTTTTCATATATTTGTTTGCTGCTTTTACTTCTTTGTCTGAGAAATGTCTGTTCATTTCTGATGCACATTTTTGAATTGGGTCTTTGAATTTGAGGCATCTGATTTTTTTCAATTCTTTATATATTCTAGACAGTAGTCCTTTGTCTGAGGGACAGCTGCTAAAATTTTTTTCCCATATTGTAGGTTGTCTGTTAGCTCTGTTGGTTTCTTTTGCAGTGCAGAAGCTTTTTTTTTTTAAATAAGATGAGATCCCAGTTGTTGATTCTTTGTGCTAGTTCCCGTGCTACTGAGGTTTTGTTCATGAAGTCTTTTCCTATGCCAATGTCTTTAAGAGTTCTACCTAACTTATCTTCCAGCAAGTTTAGTGTTTTTGTTGTAATATTTAGATCTTTAATCCACTTCAATCTTAGTTTAGTGCATGGTGATAGGTATGGGTCTAGTTTTAATCTTTGGCAGGTTGAAATCCAGCTTTTCCAACACCATTTATTAAATAGGCTATCTTTCCTCCAATGATATTGGTTGGCTCCTTTGTCAAAGATGAGGTGGCTGAGTATGTCTGGAGTTGTTTCTGCATCTTCTAATCTATTCCACTGATCCTCAGGTTTGTTCTTTTGCCAGTACCATGCTGTTTTTATCACAGTAGCTTTGTAGTATTGTTTCATGTTGGGGATTGTGATACCCCCAGCCATGTCTCTGTTGCTTAGAATTGCTTTTGCTATTGTAGATCTCTTCTGGTTCCAAATGAATTTTTGGATTTTTTTTCTCTAGTTTTGTGAAGTATGTTGTTGGAATTTCAATCGGTATTGCATTGAATCTGTATAGTAGTTTTGGAAGTATGGCCATTTTCACTATATTGGTTCTTCCTACCCAGGAGCAAGGGATGTCTTTCCATTTTCAGTTTTTGACCATTTAGTATGATGTTGGCTGTTGGTTTGTCATAGATAGCCTTAATCAGGTTGAGATAAAGACCTTGTGTTCTAATTTTCTGTAGGGTTTTTATCATGAATGGGTGTTGTATTTTGTTGAATGCCTTTTCTGCATCTATTGAGATGATCATATGGTTTTTGTCCTTGACTCTGTTAACATAGTGTATTACATTTATTGATTTATGAATGTTGAACCATCCTTGCATCCCTGGGATAAATCTGACTTGGTCAGGATGTATGATCTTCCTGATGGCACTCTGTATTCTGTTTGGCAGTATCTTGTTGAGGATTTTTGCATCTGTGTTCATTAGGAAGATTGGCCTGTACTTCTCTTTTTGGGTTGGGTCTTTTCCTGGTTTTGGAATCAAAGTAACATTTACTTCCAGGAATGAATTTGGAAGTATTGATTCCTTTTCAATTTCCTTGATGAGTTTAAAGAGTAATGGTGATAGTTCTTCTTTAAATGTCTTGGAGAATTCAGCAGTGAAGCCATAAGGACCTGGGCTTTTGTTTGTCGGTAAATATTTTACTCAATGGTAGCAAATGACCTAAAGGCATTAGATAAAAGCAATGAAGACCAGTGAAAGGAAGTAGAGTTGGATGGCTTGAGCAAGCAAGGGCAGGAGAAACAGCCCTCATTCCAGGCTCACTGGTGCATGCCTGTGAGGCCAGCCCAGGATGCCTGCCCTGTTACCAAGGAGATCCAGTCGTCACTCTCTTCACAGAGAAGGAAGGCTAGGGTCTGTTGTTCAAGATATGAAGGAGTCTGCTGTTTATCTCTAACTTTTCCTGAAATCCAAGCAAGCCCTGCTTTGTGCCTTCCTTTTTCACAGACCTGTCAATAGACCATCTGCTAGCCTCCTCCACCTGCCCATTGACTAAACTTCCTGCTTCCTTTTGCCGGTCTCTTGCTGTTCAAGTTGTAACTACAGGCAACAATGGATTGTCCTATCCCCTTCTCTTCTACCAGCAAAGTGATCACAATCCCTGTTCAAATGTGTCCTTGGAGAAAAGCCAGAATAAATATGTCTTTTTGACTGACAGTGCCACACCACAGGGACTGTACAAAAGTGGATGTGACAAAATGGATTGAAATCCTATGTTAGAGGTGGTGCAAGTTGTGAGCAGCTGAAAATCATTCTTCTGGGTATGTCCTGAGCCATGCCTGGGACCAGGGCTGCCATAGTGGGGGACTCAGACAAGTGTCTGAAGAGAACCATAGTAGGCAGCCTGATGACAGAAAACAGATGTATTATGTGCAGTTTATTTAAACTACACAACATATAATATTTAAAATATTCTTTACCATTTTGTTCAACATAATAAGCCCTCTTTTTCTCCAAGAAACTGAAACTTCACTTTTGGGACCAAATATGAGCCAACTCTTATGAACCTATGATACTTGTACTGCAGAGGGCATGCAGAGCCCTCTATGTTGGCCTGTGAGCCAGGTCACCCCAGCAGCTGAGTATCAGACATTCAGATTTATCACTTTGTGATAAATAAGTGGGTTTGGGGTTGCAGTTTGGACAACTGGTCTCTAAAAGGTTCACCATTGCTGGACTAGAGAGTCGGGCACAGAAAGCACACAGATGTTAAGATTGAGGATACCAGCACCAGGGCTGTGTGCTATGCACTTATTTCTTGACCTTTAGAAACAGAAGCTGAGTTAGCACTGTTTCTCAACAGTTTAATCTGTAAGGGGAGCCTCCCCAACAGCAGTTTAAAGTGGAACAGCCAACAAAAGAAGTCTACAAGGCCCTGATTCTGTGTACTTTTTAGCCACTAGTCAGATGGGGGCTGCCATTTATCTTCTAGATTAGATCCTGAGTTCCTTATCTCTCAAACAGTGATTCCTCAGAGTGACCAATGCCTAGGTAAATGACTTGCAAGTGGGAGGGGCCAATCTCAGATGCCAATGCTTCTTGATTCTGTGGGTTGGGTGGGGGTAGGGAGACCTTGGCCCATATCATCAGAGGACAGACAACTGTCAGCCTTAAGACAGGAAGTGGGGCAGAGCAACATCCCTATTTCTTACTGTAGAGAGAAGACTCAATCCTTATGGTACTAACATTTTGGACATTTTGCATTAACAAGTCTTATCCTGTCCACCCAACATATTAATTCAAGGGTCTCATTTTGTTAAGCAATAGAGAAAAAGAACCCATCTTCCTAAGCTGTGAACTGATTAATTTCCTGGGCATTATGTCTAAAAAGCATGGTTATTTCCTCTTTGATACATCACATGTCTGTGTTTGTCAGTTCAATAGTTTATACAGAGCAGGGATGTTTATAGCATGCTTATTTCACTGTTGATCATCATCGATACATTCATCACTTTGTTGGAAAATTTCTATAAAACTACTTAAGTCTTATTTTGATTGTTCCTTTCTTTGTGATTAATGGTTGGGAACAAGCTATGAGCTGATCTGTAGAACTAAATGTAGGGCATCTGTCAAGGTTGGTAAAAAAAAAATTCTCTTTTAGAAATCATATATGTGCTACTGTTGAGTGTGTAAATGAGCAGATATTTTCTCTTTCATTTCGTGGGAATTTCACCCAAACCTAGACTAGTGGTCAGAGAACACTGAGCACATGCCCAGGTTGGCACCATAACGTTGAGACTGAGGAGCCACCCTTTGCTACAAGGTCTCTGGTGAAGAGGAGAAACTTGTTTGCTGACAGCTGTAGAGCAGATGCACAGAAGTGAGCCTAAGGAAAGGCAGTGAGATGACAAAGACAGAGTAAAACTAGCGCCTCACCCTAGGTTCCCAGCTCCCCAGAAGCCAGGCTGTGCTTTTGTCTCTGTGAAGTTCCTCTGTATCTTTTAAATAAACCCTTTGCATATGTGTTTACTCAAATGAGGTTTTATTTCATTTGTGGAGACAAATCAGAACCTGAAACGAGACCTGTTGTTTCATTGCACCTGCTTCATTTAGATTTCATACTATTTGCAGGTACATCAGACATCATTATCCTGTGGGTTTTTCCTGTGTTCACTCTTTCTTCCTCAGACAAAGAAGCTCCTATTGCATGTTTTGTATGACAGCAGGCACAGAGGGCCTTCTGTTCTTAGTCTGGAGGCATTTGGCAGTGGTAGGTTATTTTGAATTCAAGAAGGACTGTTTCAAGCCCACACCTTTCAAAAGGTGCCTTTCCCTTAGGTCACATGAAGGCATAGGGCTTGGGGAGCAGAGCAAAGACTAAATGTCAGCCACTCTTTCTCCTTGCCTGTACACCCTTGGCAGGTGTAGTCTTCACAAATGTATGCAGTGGCCCTGAGTCATGGACCTGTCCAAACCCTCCTGGTAGTTGAGGAAGAAAAGGAAATATGTCAGTTAATAGCGACCCTAGCAAAATCCACATAGTCCCACAATTCTGGACAATAGGAGATTGGTGCATTCTCTTTCTCACTTTATTCTTATTGGCTGGAGGCCTTTATAAAATAGGTTTTTTTTCTTTCCAAATGAAGAAAATACTTAAAGTACAAAAAGGGAAAAGAATTACTTATATGCCATCACCTATGAACACTTTAAATGTAGCTATTATATGTGACTATTCATTGACTTAGAAGAAGTCCTGAGTTCCTTGGCATGGGAGCAACATTCACCATGACCTGGTCCCCCCTCCCCTCTCCCACATCATTTCCACTCTCTTTATAGGCTCTACAGTGTTGTTTTGTCTCAAAGTGAGGTTCTAGTTTTAAGATTTTTTTCCACTGAAATTTACCTTTTATGTCTTCCATGTACCTTTGCTATCTGCCAGTTTATATTCAGAAGTTATATAATATCAGTTGGAGTTTTAGGAGGTGATAATTAATAATATCCCTGTTTTCTCCTTTGAGTTCAGAACCATTTGTAAGGTATATGTGGGAATCAGGTATACAGGAAGCAAAGAATCACTTGAATTGGAACCCAGCTTGGAGTTTAGGTGCTGTGAGCCAGCTATTCCTTGTCTTCTAGGTCTAGGGGCCCCATTACACAAGTTAAGTCTGTAGGGTTGGCCATATTTACCCACAATCACTACTTCATATCCATCAAGAAAATGAATATTCTTCCTGCTTGCAAGTTTGAAAAAATAAATTAGCATCACTAGATGAATAATTAGATTTGATTAAAGGACATGTAAAAACACATCTGAAATTTTCCTGGATATTTGGGGAAAGGAAAACTAGGAAAGAAGAGCATTTTGCTAGTCTGGTAGGTAGAATGGCAAAGTCATTGTAATTAGAATGTGAAGAGGCATGGAACAAGTGCATGGAACAAGTGAGAGAGAGCTTATGTGAGACAAAAGATTAGTACATCAACATTGATACTCAAACATATGTTGAAATTATGGTAAGATGTAAAACATAGACCAGCACATGAAAAGACTGTATATACAGATTACTGCATGAAAACAGTTCTAGGAGTGTTTTTGATTTTCACATGTAAATTGTTTCTGTTGTTATATTATAAATGTAAATAAATTATAGAAAATAAGCATACTCCTATACTTGTTACTCAGCTTTATTAAAGCTCATGGAAATTTAAAAATACAGTTTAAATGCAAAATGCAGTACTTTTTAAACCCTATTAACACCTCAGACAATTACTGCTCCTCCTATACACACTGGAGATCATGAGTATGAGGTTTTGCACTCAGCAACCCCCAGTGATCCCTGCCTCTTGGGTCTGAACCTTCAACTAACCTCCTCACATCCAGGGTGGACTGAATATAGTGACTCATTTCTAATGAATAGATTATAGGACAAGTGAAGCATTGTAACTTCTGAGACTAGGTTGCAAAAATTTGATGCTTCTGTCCTGGGAATTCCCTTTTGGTCTCTTGCCCACCTGCTCTGATGGAAGCCAGCTGTCATGTTGTGAGCTGCTCCATGGACAGGCAAGTATGGCAAGGGACTGAGAGAGGCCCAAGGCTAAGGGCTTGGGCTGAGCTCAGTCCTACCAGCAACCACACCTGTGAATCTGAAAGCAGGTCTACCCTCAACTGAGCCTTCTGGAGGCAGGGGCACAACTCTGGGCAACACTGAGATGTTAGCCTACTGGGAGAAGCCAAGGTAGAGATACCTGGCTAAGCTCTACCCAGAGACTGCAAGATTAATAAAAGCTTGGTGTTTTAAGCCAAGAAGTTTTAGGGTGATTTTTAAAGGTAAGATACCGTACATACAATTGTTCTCAGAAATAAGGCTACCAGGAGGGGCATAACTCAATCATATCATGTCCAGACAAGGAGGTACAAGAGGAGCGATCCATTTTAGCTTTAATTGTTGTGTTAGGAAGGGATAATGATTTCCTTGTTATTATTAAAAATGAAAAGTTCTGTAAAGTGCTTGGTGCTTTGCTTAGCAAATGGTAAACTCCCCAAAATCAGTTCTCATGATAGTGTGTTCTGAAAAGTTTACTTAAGAGAAGTTGGATTATGAGCAAATTTGAGGGTGTTAGTGGAACATTGGTGTTTTAATACTATAGGGGCTGGATGAAAGAAGTGAGGAGTGAGATGTCTTAGCAGGGGAGGCCAAGGTTTGGGATTCATAACCGAGAGCAGAGTGTCTTGTACAGAGTCTGGTGTGTATCACTTTACTAAAGAGAAGTCTTTCAAGAAGTTAATACAGGATAAATTGATCTCATAAAAAGTTGGTTTCTTTTGAAGTTATCACGTTTTCAGAGATGTTTTCTATTTCTACCATACTAGAATTTCTTAAAAATATTTATTTTGTCGATATCTATTAGTGATTGTTTTTTAAACTTTTGTTTTGTCACACCTTTTCCTTCTTAAATAGTGATCCCTCATCTTTTAAGTAGCTCCATTCTCTCCCCTCAGTAAATATATGTGCAGTCTCCATGTGAATTCTTTGGCCTCTCATTTCCCTGACACCTCCTCATCCACATTCTTCTTATCTCTTTTCTGGATTACTGCACAACTTCTCAGCAGGATTTCTTCACCTGCTGTCAGTGAGGATTTTGAGCTGAACTGTAACTGTGCTTATAACAGTACTTTATACCTGAAATTGTAGCTGTTACTTTTATAATCATCTAGCAAGACTGAAGCAGAGAGATAAAGTGTGACTGACAAGGCAGATGAAAAGGGAATGACCTGAGTAGAAGGGAGAAGCTACTAAAAGATAAAGGAATATAGATATTCAAAATCATCACACAAAAAAATATAGCCTGGTGGGTCAGTGATGTTTACCAGGCTGATTTAAGGCTTAAGGAGGCTACATGATCAAGCAGAAGACACACAGTAAGCTGGGCTGCTTGTGCTCAGCATTTGTACTTGGAATAAAGCTACCATAGCCATCCTTCTCAGACTCCCACCCTAGGGGTAGAGGCTGGGTCAAATGAATGTGGCTGCTTAAATATAAACATTCTGGCTTACATGACTCAAAAAAAGCAAGAGCTTGGTTTGTTTCTTGGCTGCATCATCTGCCTGGTTCCTCCAGATTGGTGTTTAATTCCCCACACCTGGATGCTCTCCCATAATCATCTCAGCAGGAGCCTAGAAAGCAAGCATTACTTTCAGTTTCGGGCAGTATCTCAGCTCTTCATTAAAGAGATGTAAATAACATGCAGTATCCTTCTAACTCAGTGCAAAATCCTGAGGACTCCTGGAAAGTCAGTGACTCAGATTTTTGTGGTATTCCTTCTCCCTCAGACCACAGCACACAACCCTTCTTATCAACCTGCCCATGCCTTCTCTTGGCTCTTTTGTATCTAGGCTAGAATTTCAGCTGACTACTTGGCCTTCAGCAGATCCCAGTCTGTGTAGCAAGGGACAGGAAAGAGGAGAACTAAAAATACAGCCCTAAATAGCTTCTTTCTACATTAAAGTTACTTAGCCTTGCAGAAATACGGAGTCAGTACATCTTCACACTTGCATGCAGGCTACCAGGCTGTGGGTGGGAACTATTAGAGGGGAGAAAAGCCAGAGCAGACCCATGTTGTGCTCTCTTGCAGCTCCCCCTCCTTGTTTACTCTCTTAGCTTCTTCACGAGATAAGTATTATTGAGAGAAAAATTACATAAATATATATGTATATGAATAACAATGTTAATAAAAAAGAACAAACATCCAGAAACACACCACCAATGAATCAACTTGCTGTAAATTTCCATTTGCCTTTTTGACAATGTGTGTGCAATTTGTACTGAGAATTTGCAATAGAGAAAACTATATAATCTGTGATTCTAAGGGTTTCCAGTGCTAATCTCTCATCCTAAATCGAACTGTTGTTATCATCTTGCACCCTGGAGGAGATAAGACCTAAATCCTGGAAATGTCTAAAAATAATGTTTCTTTTCATTATGAAGTTCTAAAAGTCATTATCATTATTTCTCTTTTGTTTGGCTCAATAGGGAATCCTATGAGAGCATTGCAGGTAGCAGAATATAAGGTAAGAGCTGAGGGTCACTGTAATCAGCATTTCTCTCTCAGCCCATATATCTGCTATAGTCTCCCCATCCTCAATAAAATCCCTTTAATCATTTCAAGCCATTTCTGACCCCTAAAGTTCTAGAACCATTGCTAACATTTGTTGTCATCACTTGGTAATTCCTTTTCTTCTTTAACTCATTGCATTTGGGTTTCTATCACTGATTGCAGTTTAAAGGACAAACAAGATAGGGGTTGTTAATAAAGGGATGCAAACTTTTCAGTCTTTCAGATACAGCCTCATGGGATGATGCTATATTGGGGAAGTTACTGTACCCTAAGGTTTAGTCCTCTTGATTTTTCTGGGGTTGGCCAAACTTTGGAAGACTTGACTTATGCTAACCAAACTTATGCCTGATATGTACAATAAAATTTTAACTTATTAAGTTACAATGACAAATATTGTTATGTAAAGCACATTATTTATATTAAGAATCTATGACTAATGCATTATTTTTCAGTAGAAAATATATAAAGGTGTTGTTTGAAGGGAAGAGAATTCAAGCCAGGAAATTTAGTTATATGATTTTAGGGCTAATTATCTCAAGTTTTAAAAACCAGATGCTCATTGAGTTCATTATATTCTTTCTCCCTCTGACATGTTGATATCTTTGATTAGCTCTCTCTTCATATTAATATAGCTGATAAGTCTTACCAAATAATTACTACTATGTTAAGTGCATTAGTAAGATTTTCCATTGGTTGGACACAATACCAGACACCCACAACTTAGAGGAAAAATTTAATTTGGCTCCTGGTTTTGGGAGATTCAGTCCATGATCATCTGGCTCCACTCAGAAGCATCATAGAGGAAGGGTGTGGTGGAGCAAACCTGTTTAGTTCACAGCAGCTGAGAAGCACAGCAAGGTAACAGCACCAGAGAAAGAGGCTAGGAAGATATAGGCTCCTAGGTCACTCCTGCAGGACCCACCAAGACACACACAGAAGTGTGCTTTACTAATCTCTGAGGCAGCTCCCAAACCAATCAAATTGCCAATTTTAAGCTTACCCATTATACCTGGAATTTTTCAATCATTTAACTGGCTAAAGTTTCTCTGAGAATATTTATGATGCCTATTTTTCAGGTGAAGCTTTACAAAGTTTGTTCTTTTGTTCAAGATCACACAGGCAGTACATAGCAGAGCTAGGATTTGAACCGAGGTTCCAGTAACTTCAAAGCTGATGCTCTTAAGCGTTACATAGTCTATGACCTACTGTACCTGTGGAAAGATCTCTAGCTTGAGTTTCAGGGCAGTGTTTTTCATTTTTCATTCTCTGCTTCAAACCAGATTGACCCATGGAGATATCTATCTATCTATCTATAAATATATATATATACACATATATACACATACATATATGTTTATAGATATGAATATAGATATACTTGTTCCCCATTCAAACTCTGCTCAAACAGAATTCTCAGGGGTAAGGATTCCATATGTAATTTTTTTAATGCTCCAGAAATAATTTTCATTTACGACAAAGGGTGAAAACCTATGTTCTGAAGGCTTACATCCAATTTCCCATTGAACATCAAACTGGATATTTATCAGATATATCTGAATTTAACACACTCTAAACTGGGTATTTCATCTTTGTCTCAGATATCCTGCTTTATTAGTATTCTCAGTAATAAATACAATAAAGTAATAAAAGTACATGGAAGTGAATATCAGCTGGCATTTTTGGGGGGTCAGAAATGAATTCAAACCAGATGATCTAATTAAACAAGGACTTAATGTTTTGAGTGGCACCTCCCACCTAGTCTCCAATGATAGAAACATCAGTGTCACCCTGTACTTCTCTCATCTGTTAGAAGAATGTCTGGGCTGCTGCCTTCCATCTTGCCTTTTTACTTAGTGTGTGTACCAGGGCCTCCAGCCTACACACTGTTGCTGGCTTGATACTGGCAACAGACACATCTGATTGTCCCACTTCATGCATAAAAACCTGTGGTAACCCTATCATCTCCTGAATGAAATTGTGCTCTCTGCATTTCCTGGGACCACAAAATCTGACCCTATTGCACCTGCACAGCCTCAGCTTCTGCCACCAGTTGACACCAACCTGAGCTCTAGTAGATGACCTGTTCTAGACCACCAGGACTCTCCCTGCTGCACTGTCACTGTCTCTGCTTGAAATATCCTTCCCTTCTCTGTCTGACTGGGAAGCTGATCCTCATCCAGTGGCATAGAAGTGCTTCCTAAGCTTTGCTGTTCACGAGAATCTTCTGGAGGTCGCTTTTACACATACACATACATACTCTCTCTCTCTCTCTCTTACTTCTCGGCGGTCTTTAGATTCTAGGATAAAAAGGGGACAGATCTCATCCAATAGGAAAGTGATCCAAGGGAACAAGGACAAGGGGTGATGAGGAGGGGAAGGGGAAATGAGAAGAATAAAGATGTCCCTTTTTATCCATCATTTATAATTTTCTTTATTTGTACTTTGCCTCACTCAAAGGAGGGATGCCATATGGTGTTTAAGCTTGTGTGTCTGATTTATTTTATTCAACATTATATTTTCCAGGTGAACTCATTTTCCCACAAATGCCTCAAATCTGTCACTCTTTATAGCTTAGTAGTATTCCATTATATATAGATACCACATTTTGTTTATCCAACCATCTGTTGATGGCTATACAGGACTTCCTGTAAATCCTGCTTCCAGGATTTAGCTACTATGAATTGTGCTGCTGTAACATTGGTACACATGTATCACTGTAGTATGATGACTTAAGATCTTTGGGGAAGGTACTTAGCAGAGGAATAGTTGGGTTATATGGAATTTCTAATTTTAGTTCTTTGAGAAATCTCCATCCTGATTTTCACATGGTTGTACTAGTTTGTATTCCCACCAAAAATGTAGGACAATTCCTTTTTACCCACAGACATGCCAGTATTTGTTATTGTTTGATTTCCTAATGATTGTCATTCATTCCATCAAAAATGAAATCTTAGTGTTGTTTTCCTTTGCATTTCTCTAATGGTCAGAGGTGTTGAGCATTTTTTCTAACTTTTATGATATGGTCGGGATATATACATATATTCAAAAGTGTAGTGGAATAGAAAGTAAAAATAAAAACAAAGCTTTTGTATATAGGGAGGGGAGGGGGCTTGAGGGGGGAAATGGGATAAAATAAAATTTATTTTAAAAAATAGAATGAAGTACACAAAATCAAAAATATTCAGAAAAAAGTGTAGGGCAAGGTTTTAGGTCAGTGGTGCTACGCCTGCCTCACAAGGGCAAGGCCCTGAGTTCGATCCCCGGTACCGCAAAAAACAAACAAACAAACAACAAAAAACAAAACAAAACGAAAAAATGTGTGATGGTAAAGAAACAAAGTTATATTATTTTGTTCCTTTAAAGCAAATTAAGTCTCTTCTAAACCCTAGAGTCTATAAGATGTTCAAGTGAAGCTAGTATTTGGTGGCTTGTTTTCCTTCCTTGGGCTTGAAGAGCCCACATAGCCCCTAAGGGACCTGTCAGCCTAAGGTCATGGGGGTAATTATTACAGCCTGTGACTCCTTTAAGTCAAATAGCATCGTGCTTTCTGTGGCAAATTTGGACCAAAAACTGGAATAGTGTGCAGCCGTCCCAGGACGCTTCTGAAGGAGCCACTTCAGGCAGAGGTCCTGTTGCTTTCCAAGGTGCTACAAGGCAGGGAGGTCTCTGTTATCCCAGAAGCCCAGCACTTATTCTCTATCCATCCCCAGCCCCATCCAACCCCCAGAGAAGTTCCACAGCCCTGTTCGCTCTCTCATCCGCAGGTCTACTGCTTACTCTCTTGGAGGTGTCCTTCCTCCCTGGATGATCCACAGTGATAGTTCCATTGTGCCCATGAGGTGACTTCTAGGTACCTGCCAACCTTACACTTTTTGGTGACAGAACTTTTAACACATACCCTGAGGCAAATTAACTCTGCTTTTTGGAGAAAGGAAAAGAGAAATGTATTACCCTGATGACAGCAATAAATAATTTAGCGTTTTTAATCACTTTTCCTATAACTCTTAATTACTTTGTGTTCTATGTATTCATCTCTTTCACAGCACAATGAATAAAATTAATTAGCATTAGCTTTTGGGTATATTCATTTTATATATCCAGAATAACCTTATTATCTGTAACTATGGGACAATAAATGATAGTTTAAGTCAATGAATAAGTGAATCACTGATACATGAATTAGTTGGTTCTACAAATTAACTCTTTAGAACATTTTAAAAACGTGTCTCTTCATTGCACTTTACACAAGTGACACAGACTGGTATCAAGTAAAACAATACAGAGGTTATATAAATTAAAAAATAACATTTTATAACTATGCCAATAGTGTTTTCAACACGCAAAGAATACAAGGTTGAGTCTAAGTAACTGCTTTACGAGTGATAAAACAAGTTTGCACTAAGATTTAACATAGTATCTGAAATGTAAAACTTTAGTTAACACATTTAGGAGAATATACAAACACATGATGAGATGCCTGGTAAGGATTATAGAAATGAAAATCTGGAGTTCTGTATTTCATATGACATTTCAATGCCTGGTCAGAAAGAATGGCTACCATCAAGAAATCAAATGATAATAAATGCTGGCTTGTGATACTGAATAATAATAATAATAATAATAATAATAATTTCCTGTCTTTAATCCTAGTCTCCAAAATAGCCCATTATTTATGTAGTATATCTTAATGAGTATAAATTATATTTTGTGTATGAGTATGTCATAGGGAATGTTTTTGTTTCTTTTGAGAACCACTGGCTTACTGCATAGAATTTGACAGCTGGAAGGATTAGGTTGAATCATATTAAATAACTTATTAGTGATCATTTTTTAATTATACATCTGGCCCAGAATCATACATATGAGAACCCAAAAGAGGGAAGCTGCATGATCAAAAGCCTTACTATTAGTTGTAACTAACTCTGTACTCTTGGATTCTGGCTAACATTTTTCTCCATGTTCTAAAGAAGATGAGACTGGCCAGCAATCCATTGACAATAAGATGTTGCATTGACTATTTGCAAGCCTACTTAGTGCCTGGCCCCTGGGTGTCAGTGGTGAAAAAGATGAACTTGAAATTGGGTGCGGGTTATAGCTCTGAGCACAGCCACCATATTCCATGGCTGAGATATTAGATCTACTGGATGTACTAAATATTCTTTTTGGTACAACTAAGAACAAGGGATTGATTTCCCAGGAAACAAATGGGAAAGAGTGTTCCACTCCATTTTCTGTGTGATAGCATAAGTCCATGTCTCATCCAGCTGTGCTCTTCTGTCATGCATCTCATTCAGCAGATATTCTTGGAACACTAGCTCTATGTCATTATGGAATACAGGTAGTAGAATAATAAAAATGAGCATTTATAGAATACTTTGGCTATGCCAGGTACTCTCCTATGGTCTTCACAGGTATGAGTTCAATGTTCACAATAAGCCTAAAGGGGTGGTATCATTACTATCATCATATCACTTTTACAGGTGAGGAACTGAGACTGAGTAACTTGCCCAGTATGGAACCCAGAAATCCTGTTTCTATGTCATATGCTCATCACTACACTAGGCAGCCTGTCACTTAAACTGGTAAATAACTTCATTCTCAGAATACATACAGTTAAAGAGAAAAGGATGAAAGGGAAATAATAACCATGCTGATGTTTTCACTAAATGGTCAAAATGAAGGAAATTATTTTCCTAAAATACTGTATTGAAGAAGCTCCTAAAAGCCTGAGCTATGGGTTTTCCTTTCCAGGAGGTAGCCTGGGAAGCCAACGTGCCTGGGCAATTCTCAGCAACCCACAGGTCCTTGCTCCTGAATAAGCCTTACCCAGTAGGACCTGTACTTCCCTTTGCCTCCAGGGAAGGCTGATGAGCTAGTTCTGGGTAACAAAAAAGAATGTTCAGCTGACTTCTTTGCTCAACTGCCTTACAATTTCTTCCCCTAGGCTCTTGGACCCTCAACTTCCTTGTAGTTCCTTCCCTCTTTTTAATTTAATTTAATTTATTTCTTTTTTTTTAACCTTACCTCCATTCCCTCTGAAAACCACTGGAGTACTGAGTGTTTACAAAATGTGTAATTTACATTTTCTAAATTTAGGGAACAAAAAGTAAAAATTTCAAAACATTACCCTCAATCCTATCTAAATAAACCAAATAGTCATTTTTTCTATATACTTTCTCATTCTTAGCCATATTAATATATAGCTTTGTAATATTTGTTACAGAATTAATCAGTGGTTGTCCCTCCTGGATATCATTTAGAATGTGCCAGGGAGGTTTAAAATATCCAGATGTCTAAGTTCTTTGAAAGTTAAACATTAATTTACCATATGACCTAGGAATTCCACATTATACTTTCAGGAGTATATAAAAAGTTAAACAATTTTTATAACTTAGGAATTACACATTATGTTTTCAGGTACATACACAAGAAAACAGAAAATAATACATCCACAAAAGAACACTTAGACATAAATATTCATAGCAGCATTTTTATAACTGCCAGAAAAGTAGAAACAATTCCAATGTCTATCAACTGTTGATTAGACCATCAAAATGTAGTATATCCATACCATAGAACATTATTCAGCCATAAAAAGTAATGAAATACTAACACATGCTGCAACATGCATCAAACTTAAAATATTATGCTAAGTGAAAGAAGTCATTCACAAAAGGTCACATACAGTATAAATCCATTTATATGCAAATCTGAGATTAGGTCAGTCCAGAGATAGAGAAAGCAGACGTAGTTACCTGGGGATGCTAGTTAGAATGGGAATGAGAAAGAGTAAGTGACTGGTAAAGTGTGTGTATTTCTTTTGCAGATACAGTCAATGTATTCTAGTGATGGTTGCATAATTCTATTAATACTAAAAACTGTCCAATTTACATATTTAAATTTTGAATGGCTGAATTATATAGTATGTGACTTACATGTCAATAAAGCTGTTAAAAGCAGTAACAACCCCCCCACACACACTATCCAGCTGCCTGGGCCAGACTGCAGAAATGTGGATTCCCAAAATGAGAAGATGTATTTAAAGTCATTGCCAAGAAGAAGAAGTGTGAAAGCATATATTTTTATTTATAGAATTTTGATTGGAGTGTCTCATTTTTGTATCTAGCCTCACCTAAAATTGGTAAGCATTGCCCTATAAATTTAAATCTTATCACATCACACACCCTGTAAGGTTAGAATGGTGGGGGATTCTGGGGGGACACTGCTACTTATGTCTATGGAGATGGGCCCAGGTGCTTAGAGCTCAGGTCCAAAGTGCCAGTTGGTTCTACGTCTCAGTTCCTGCCATTATATGTCCAAGTAAGGCCCATTTCACGTTTTACCTGTTCCTGTTTGTCCTCAACACCCCATAAGTAACCATTCTCAAGAGTTTACTGTCCATATTGTTGTATGTGTTCTTGAATAATCTGTATTATTTCATGGGCAAAAGTTCTAATTTATGGAAATTTATATACACATTACTAAGTCATCTATCACCTCTTGTTTTTTATGCCTGGTTTGCCATTGTGAAAGGAATGTAAACTTGAGAGCCCTGGAGTGAACATTCATTTATCGTAGTTTATAAGGAGTGGTTGCTACAAACATCTCTCTAACTAGGTGGGAGGCCATATGGTAACGTGGCTAAGAGCTCTGGTTTTGGGTTCTGAATGCCTGGGTTCTGATTCCAGCTCCTCCATTTCCTAGCTGCTTCATCTTAGACAGGTCACTTAACCTGTCTGCCTTTCACTTTAGTCACCTATAAAGTGCATGTGAGCACATGTCTTGCAGGTTATAAGGATTAAATGTGATAAGCACATTTGGACCATCTCTTATTTTGAGAAAAGTCACATAGATTGTACCACAAACCATATTTATACCTTTACTCCCTTCTCAATTCTCAGTGGTGCCTTTAACGGCTAGTCAAATCCTTTTCAGTAGATTCTTACTGGGTTTTCCAGATTCTCAAATCACTTTATCCCCAGGCTTACATTCAGCTGACAACCTTGCCTCTTATTTTTAAAAGGAAACAATCTTGAAATTTAATCTTTAATGCATTTTTCTTCTTCTGAGAAAAAACACCTGTGCTTACTTCCTGCTCTCTTATTCCACAGAAGTAGAAATTCTGCCTCTTAAATCTGAAATCTTCCACCTACATTAAAGAGTGAAGGTCCCTGCCCTTTCAGAAATAGCATACCAAAATGGACTGTGGGCAATAAATAATCTACAAAAATATTTTCAACTATCCAGAGATACTTGGAAGTCAATAAAACAAGGAGACTTTATCGTGGGTGGAAAGGGGTGACATTCAACCTGAAACAAGCTTATGAACAAGATAAAAATGAAACAAAATCTACATAGAGAGAACAACCTATGCAAAAACCCTCAGAAGAGAAGGAACTTTACATATGCAAAGTGCAGAAGGTCTCAATGATATTGTTGTCGAATAAGCAAGAGAGAAGGAACACAGGAGGACCCTGGGTCAGAGCAGGGCTATTTATGCAAATTTTCATGATGATGGAAATTGTTGTGCCCAGATTGTGAAGTCCCAGAGACCACCAGGAGGCCGTTTCCGATGTAAGCACACAAGGGTCGTTTATTTAAGCTTAAGCAGGGACTCTCAACTGTCACCGACACAGCGGATCGAGATTGAGAGCCCTGAGTCCCTAACTAGCAGGGTTTTTATTGAGAATACAACAAGCTTTGGTTATTAGTAGCCAGGTGATTGGTTAATACTTAATACATATGAAGTGTAGGGTTTTGGTTGGCTAGGCTTTGGGGGTCAAAGGGGATTACGTATTGGTTTTTGTGAGGGAGAAAAGGGGCAAAGATTAACGGCCGGTTGTTACATACTGATCGTTAGCAGACCCACTAACTAATGGCCGCATCTATCTTGTGTGGACAGTCAGCTCATTAACTGCTTATCCTACAGATAGTGTGCCTGGAACGCTCTCTCCCCGGGTACACAGGTGGTTGGGTAATAAACTCAGGAATTTCAAGTGGTGAATTCCTAGTTTAAGCACAAATTTGAGAGAACAAAGGAGACGGCTCCAAAATGGAGTCATTTTGGTCCCACATTACCCCCTTCTCATGATGCTATAGAGGGCCAATCATGGGCCTCTGGGGGTTAATTCTATCAAGTCGGTAGGAATTGGCTGGTATTGGGACCTGAGCACCATTAACTGAACAGCATTAATTTGTTTTTTGATGAACGAAACTAGTCTATTGAGTATACAAGGTCCAAAGGTCAACAGTAGTAACACGATAAGCAAGGGGCCTAGCAGGGTAGAGATTAGGGTAGTTAGCCAAGGGGAAGAATTAAACCAAGATTCGAACCAGTTTTGAGATAGTTCTCTTTCTCGCTTACGTTTGGCGATGCCCTCCCTAACTTTAGCCATGGACTCTTTGACCACTCCTGAATGATCTACATAGAAGCAACATTCTTCACCTAAGGCAACGCAGAGTCCTCCCTGTTGAAGGAAAATTAAATCTAGCCCCCTTCGGTTTTGGAGGACTACTTCTGTCAGTGAAGTTAAAGACTCTTGGAGGTGGGAGATGGAGCTTTTTAGTCTTTCAATATCTATATCTATGGCTGCCCTTAAGTCATTGTAATGTTTATTGTGTAGTATTAGCGATGAAACTCCCATTCCTGCCCCAGCTAGCCCCAAACCTAGGAGGACGGTCAGAGTAATGGCCGTTACAGGTTTTCGTTTAACTCTGATTTGGGTTTCAGTCAGGCGGCTGGAGATGTCCCTTTCTGAGTGATATAACAGCCGGGGGACCAATTGTACAAGTACACAGAAATCTCTAGTCTGTTTTAGCACTAGTCCATGTACACAAGGGGTGAGTCCAGAGGAGCAGGCCCACCACCCGTCATAAGGGGGAATGAGATATTTGGGTCTAGGCCGAAGAATGGTTTTGTTACAAAGGTGTTGGTGGGAGACCGGGACACTACCAACACAAGTTCCTTGTCCAGTTACCGACTGTAGGGTCAGCCTAGCTGTCCCTTTTTGTTGCCATCTACACTGAGTCAGACTGTCTGATTTAGTGAAATTGTCTAGATAAGCTATTGTCTCATAGTATGGGGGCTTGGTATCATAACATAGCCAGCAGGACTGAGTGAGGTCTGGCCTAGATGTATTTAGGGCCTTAAAGGTGTGGACCATCAGTTCCCAAAGGGGGTCTTGGTCCTGGCTATGATTGACTTTTTCTGTCTGGGTGATCATTTGAACCAAGGGCAGGAATGTGGAAGCGGAGGTTAAGTTTGATGGCTGTATGGAGGTATTTGTTTTTGGTGGCATGGGCGAGCTCTTCGGGGGAGGGGGCTTAGTAGGTCCAAAAGGGGCTATTGGGGCTAGTGCCAAATTTGGCCCTATCAATTGGGGAGGCCTTATTGCGAGCGGCTCCACTTTTAGTTTTATAGTAAAAAGTAATCCATTATCATATCCACTTTCATATAATCGCAACCCCCAACTGCGGCCTGTTTCCCAATTTGTGAACTGCTTGCCTGGGTCCGTAAAAGTAATACGGATGGGGTTACACAGAAATTGGGCACAGCGGCCAAAGAGAGGATTGTGTGCCAACTTCTGTTGGGGAATCTTGTCGACCGAAATAAAATCAGTTGTAATGGAGGGTTTCCAAGCTATGGCCCCCATTGACTCACAACCCCAATTTTTGCAAAAGAACTGTTCAGCACCCCCACAAGTTACAATTTGACTTCTAGTACGCCCCCCCCCCCGGACAGACGTAGAAGGGGGTGTCTCGTAATATTGTCCTGCGAATTACATGGTTGCAACCCGGTGTTCGTGAATCGACCGGGGGGAGGGTACACCCCTTTTTTGTTTCCCCACATTCAGGCCTTCCCCGTGACTCTAGGCTCCAGTGTCCGATATCCCAGCTGCCAGTGGCTAGCCGACAGAGATCAAACTCTAGAGCAGGCCACCAGGTTAATGGTGGGCTCACTTTGGACGAGCTGTTAATAATGTCACCTGTGGCGGTATTGATGATCATCCAGGTTAAATTTAGGGGAGCATGTGGGTTCTGTCCTCTTAATATCGGTGTCAAAAGTACAGTTACCACAATCATGACCGTCGACGACGCAGCTTGAGTTTGAGGGGATTGTCTTGGTCTTTGGACACCTGCCATGATGGAACGAAGTCCTCTAGGACAGTGTGAGGATCTGCAGGGCGAACGTGGGTGTAGTGCACCCACGAGGCAATCCCGTCGACCTTGAGAGCGGTGGGCGTGGTCAGGACTGTGACGTAGGGTCCTTTCCAACGGGGCTCAAGGTCCTTTTGTCGGTGTCTCCGGACGAAGACCCAGTCTCCTGGTCGATAGTGATGGGGCTCGGGAGGCGGTCCAGTTTGATATAAGGCTTCTAATTTAGGCCAGATATCCTCGTGCACACTTTGGAGGCTTTTTAAAGAAAGTAACAACTTTTGGTCATCAAATTCAACAAGCACATTTGATTGAAGGTTGGGAATAATGGGAGGGGGAATTCCAAACATGATTTCAAAGGGAGTTAATCCCATCTTATAGGGTGAATTGCATACCCTATAGAGGGCGAAGGGAAGGAGAGTCACCCAGTCACCGCCAGTCTCTAAGGTTAATTTAGTTAAGGTCTCTTTTAATGTTCTATTCATCTTCTCTATCTGTCCTGAACTTTGGGGTCTGTATGTACAATGTAATTTCCAATCTGTCCCCAATATCTGTGCTAGGGTTTGACTCACCTTGGAAATAAAGGCGGGTCCATTATCTGATCCTAGCATTACTGGAAAACCATACCTTGGCAGGATGTCTTCTAGCAGTTTCTTAGTCACACTTTGCGCTGTTTCATGTTTGGTAGGAAACGCTTCTGTCCATCCTGAAAAAGTGTCTACAAAAACTAACAAGTATTTATAACCATACCTTCCAGGTTTTACCTCGGTGAAGTTCAATTCCCAATAGGCTCCAGGTCGGCTTCCCCTCAGCCTATTTTCTGGGTTGGCCCTATTGTGGGTGGCATTTGTCAATTGACAGGCTTTGCAGGTAGCAACAATATGTTCAATTTTAGAATTAGCATCACGGATCTTAATTTCAGCATGTCTCAGGAGATCTTGCATTTTTTGAGTGTCCATGTGGGTGGTCCGGTGCATCTTGGAGAGAACTTGTTCTCCCAGCGCTTTAGGCAAGATGACTTTACAATCAGAAGATTTCCACCACCCGTTGAGGCACTGAGGCATAGGTAATTGTTTTATCCAATTTAAATCTTCTTCAGTGTACTGGGGTTTTTCTGGTAGGGCTGCACTTCCCGGATCGGGCAGCTGAGTGGCCAGTGTCAGATTAATCTTTAAGGCTATTTCTCGGGCTGTCTGGTCAGCTAAATTATTTTCTCTGGCAATTGGAGTGTCGCCTTTTTGGTGTCCTGGGCAATGGATAATGGCTAATTTTTTAGGTAGCCAGAGGGCTGTTAAGAGGGCAAGGATCTCTTCTTTGTTTTTAATAGTCTTTCCTTCAGCTGTCAGGAGTCCCCTTTCTTTGTAGATGGCCCCATGGACGTGTGCAGTGGCAAAGGCATACCGGCTATCTGTGTATATATTTAACTTTTGGCCCCATCTTAGAGTCAATGTCTTGGTCAGAGCTATGAGCTCCGCCCGTTGTGCTGAGGTCCCGGTGGGCAATGGTTCTGCCCAAATGACCTCAGTGTCTGTCACCACTGCTGTTCCTGCATACCTGCGGCCATCACGAACAAAGCTGTTCCCATCAGTGTACCAGGTATCATCTGCATCTGGCCACGGTTGGTCACTCAGATCTGTTCGAATTCCATGTACCTGGGCTAGGATGTCTGTGCAGTCGTGAAGCGGAGCCTCCAAGTTCGGGTCTGGCAACAGTGTGGCTGGGTTTAAAGCAGCCAGGGCCTGAAAGACAACTTGGGTTGGATTTAGGAGTAAGCTCTGGTAGTGGGTCAGGCGAGCATTACTGAGCCATCGATCCGGAGGCTGTTTTAGGACTCCCTCAATAGCGTGAGGGGTGGTCACGCACAGTTCTTGGCCTAATGTCAACTTGTCAGCATCTTTGACCATTAGAGCCACTGCTGCAATCATTCTTAGACACGGGGGCCATCCTGATGCAACTGGATCAAGTCTTTTTGATAGGTACGCCACTGGGCGGCGCCATGGCCCTAGATGCTGGACCAGGACGCCCTTAGCGACTCCTTTGTTTTCATCAATGTAAAGGTGGAATGGCTTAGTAATATCAGGCAAGCCCAAGGCTGGTGCCGTCAGCAAGGCTGTTTTAATTTGATCGAAAGATTTTTGTAGCTTTTCTGTCCATTGAAAAGCCTGATTGTCTTTGGTTGCCTCGTAAAGGGGCCTTGTGAGCTCTGCGAACCCCGGTATCCATAGGCGGCAGAAGCCCGCCGATCCCAAGAACTCTCTGACTTTCCGAGGAGAATCTGGTGTGGGTATCTTAAGAACTGTCTCTTTTCTAGCATCCGACAGCCATCTCTGCCCTTCCCTAAGCATGTACCCCAAGTAGCTTACCTCGGGTTTGCAGATCTGGGCCTTTTTGGCGGACGCCCGGTACCCCAGTTCTCCTATGACTATCAAGAGTCTCTTGGTTCCACTTAGGCAGTCTTCCCGCGTTTTAGCTGTTATGAGGAGGTCATCTACATATTGTAACAGAGTTAGTTGGGGGTTCTGGAGGCGAAACTCACCCAGGTCTTCATGTAGGGCCTCGTCGAAGATGGTGGGAGAGTTTTTGAATCCTTGGGGTAATCAGGTCCATGTCAGCTGTCCGTTGAGGCCTTGTTCTGGGTCACTCCATTTAAATGCAAAGATGTGTTGGCTTTTGGGTGCTAGCGGAAGGCTAAAAAAAGCATCTTTGAGATCCAAGACTGTGTACCATCGATGGCTCGGGGGAAGTGAACTCAAAAGGGTGTATGGATTAGGCACTGTGGGGTGGATGTCCATAACCCTCTTGTTCACTTCCCGGAGATCCTGTACTGGCCGATAGTCATTAGAATGAGGTTTTCGCACTGGCAACAAGGGGGTGTTCCAGGCTGATTGACAAGGCCTAAGAATCCCCTGAGCAAGCAACCTCCTGATGTGTGGAGTTATTTCCTTTTGGGCCTCTAGGGGCATAGGATATTGGCGAACTTGTACAGGATCTGCCCCAGGTTTTATTTTCACAAACACTGGTGCTCTGTGTGCAGCTAACCCCATGCCTCCAGTCTCCGCCCATGCTTGTGGGAACATGGTGAGCCATTGTTCCATGTCAGGATCAGGAGGGGCCCTCTTTTGATGTAGCAGATATTCATCTTCTAGGTTTATGGTTAGTACCTGAATGGGCCTTCCCTCTTGATTAAGGACTTTTGTGCCCCCGGGTTGGAAATGAATTTGAGCCCCTAATTTAGTAAGTAAGTCTCTTCCCAATAAGGGGTAGGGGCAGTCTGGTATAATCATAAATGAGTGGGTTACTTGGCCCACTCCCAAGTCTACTGTTCTTTGGGTTGTCCATGAATACTTTTTCATGCCTGTAGCTCCTTGAACCCAGGAGGTCTTATCAGAAACATGGCCACATGGTTCAAGTAGGACTGAATGTTGAGCCCCTGTACCCACTAGGAACTCGATAGGTCTCCCCTCCACTTTTAGGGTTACCCTGGGCTCGGGGAGGGGTGCCGAACCCCATCCCCCCTAATCATTTAATTTATCCATAGCCAGGATAGGGGCCTTGGGGCGTCCTTCCTGTTGTTTCTTTTTGGGACAGTCTCTGGCCCAGTGTCCATACTCTTTGCAATGAGCACATTGATTTTTTCCCAACTGGGGGCGCTCTCTGCATCTCTCTTTGTTTTCTCCTTCCACCGCAATCTTTTTTAGTCTACGTTCACGTTCTTTCTGTTCTCCCGCAGTGGCAGCCAGAAGGATCCGAGCTAAGTTTCGGGTCTGGCGGTCATCAGCTTTTTTTCGTTTCTCCTCTGCGGTTTCTCTATTGTTATACACTTTCTCTGCCACTGCCACTAAGTCCTGAATACTCTTTTTTCTTAACCTATCTATTTTCTGTAACTTTTTCTTAATGTCTGGCGCCGCCTGGTTGACAAAATGTATTATTACAGCTGCCTTTGTCTCAATTGCTTCTGGGTCCATAGGAGTGTACCTACGAAAAGCTTTCTGAATTCTTTCTAGGAAAGCAGCAGGGCTTTCATCTAACTTTTGTTGTACATCCCCTACCTTAGCCAAATTTGTAGGCTTCCTCGCTGCTGCTTTCAGACCTTTTAATAGAGCCTGGCGATAGACCCGAAGCCTCTCCTTACCTTCCGCCGTGTTGAAGTCCCAGTTGGGTCGGGACAGAGGAAAAGAAGTGTTGATAGTGTCAGCATTGGTGGTGGGTTGACCATTGTCACCAGGAACCAATTTCCTGGCCTCATTCTGGATCCTCTCTCATTCCTTAGTGGTGAACAGGACCTGCAGAAGCTGTTGACAGTCATCCCAAGTGGGCTGATGGGTAAACAAAACAGTTTCTAACAGGTTAATCAAATCTCTAGGGTTATCAGAGAAATTGGCATGTTGTCGGCGCCAATTATAAAGATCACTTGTAGCAAAGGGCCAGTAATGGTGAGGCTGGTTCCCATGCTCATCAGGGGGCCCTATCGCTCGAAGCGGACAAACAGTAGAGTCTGCTGGTCCTGCCGGCGAGGCGGCGCGCCGGTGACGAGTATTTTGGGCGGGACCATTACAGTTGCCAGCACCCGGGGCGGGCTCTTCCTCCCTAGCCCCGGCTGGGACTGGGTCATTTCTTTCAGCCTGCTGTTGCGGAAGAGAGGGGAGAGAGTAAGGGGGAGGGAAAATAAGATCTTCTTCGGTCCCTCCCTGGAGGACAGGGTAGAGTGGCGCGGTCGGCTTGGTTTCGGTCTGCTCCTTGTCATCGCGCCCTCTAGGAGTCTTCTTACTGGCTGTCAGGACTAACTCTGGCTGCTGTTGCTGTGAAGGCAAAAAAGGCTTAACCCATGGGGGTGGGTTAGAGATCAGAAATTCCCAAATGGCAATGTAGGGTACCTGGTCGGGATGAAGGATGGCTTTACGAACTCTGCGTATAATTTGTAAATCAAAAGTTCCCTCGGGGGGCCATCCTACCCCAAGGGTGGGCCACTCCGAGCTACAGAGGGTGATGAACTTAGCCTTTTTAATTTTTAAACTTAGGTTACGAGCACTCTCCCTAACTTCCTTGAAATGATCTTTCATGAGGGAAAGAGGGGTAGTCACAGTCTGTCCCATCGTCTCAGTCCAAGTCAGTACAACACACAGACAAATAAACACAACAGAAAAACACGCGAGACAAAACCGTCCTCCGCCTGATCGGAGGCAATGCAAATGGAACGACGGCCTCGTGCCATGCCGCGGGAGCGACCCGCACCGTCCCTCCAGGAGTCTCACTGACTCATACTCTTGGGGCACTCCGTCCCCACCAGCGGAATCCGGAACGTCTTCCAGGATCCCGGGTCGGCGGCCCTTGCAGCGCATCCGCCTAGACCGTCTGCCGACCTTCCCAGAAAATAGGCCCAGACTTTACAAACACAAAAAACACTCACCAGCCGGCGTTGACCCTCCGGTACGGGAGTCCTGAAGGTCTTGGGATCCTGGACGAGCCCCCAAATGTTGTGCCCAGATTGTGAAGTCCCAGAGACCACCAGGAGGCCGTTTCCGATGTAAGCACACAAGGGTCATTTATTCAAGCTTAAGCAGGGACTCTCAACTGTCACCGACACAGCGGATCGAGATTGAGAGCCCTGAGTCCCTAACTAGCAGGGTTTTTATTGAGAATACAACAAGCTTTGGTTATTAGTAGCCAGGTGATTGGTTAATACTTAATACATATGAAGTGTAGGGTTTTGGTTGGCTAGGCTTTGGGGGTCAAAGGGGATTACGTATTGGTTTTTGTGAGGGAGAAAAGGGGCAAAGATTAACGGCCGGTTGTTACATACTGATCGTTAGCAGACCCACTAACTAATGGCCGCATCTATCTTGTGTGGACAGTCAGCTCATTAACTGCTTATCCTACAGATAGTGTGCCTGGAACGCTCTCTCCCCGGGTACACAGGTGGTTGGGTAATAAACTCAGGAATTTCAAGTGGTGAATTCCTAGTTTAAGCACAAATTTGAGAGAACAAAGGAGACAGCTCCAAAATGGAGTCATTTTGGTCCCACAGAAATATTTGTTCTGCAAGGTGGTAAACACTAGTCACGTGGTTCTTTACATTTAATCTAAAATCAAGTAAAACCCAAAGCTTACCAATTGTACCAGCCACATTTCAGTGTTCAGTGGCCACATGTAACTAGTGGCTTCCATATTAGACACTATGGGGTCAAAGGGTAAGTGGGAACAGGCTGAGTGAGTCCTGTATTTACCAAGGTGAGTAGTCTGGGATTACTGGCTAAGTGTCCTGAGCAGCCACTGAAGGGTTTGATGCAGGATGACTGTGGATGATTTTCATGACGAAAGATCACTGGGGCTGCTTAAAAGACAGCAGGAGAGTGGAAGAGTCATCAAGAATCATCAGGGAACCGGCTAGGCCATTGAAATCACCCAGGATAGAGAGAGGAGATGTAGCCCTGACCAGGGTGGCAACAGTGGAGCAGAGAAGTGGACAGATTGGGGATTTATTTTGGTGCCAGGCCCAAAAACAGTTGCTGATGAATTACATGTAATATGTGAAGGGGAAAAAAGAATTGTTGATGATTCCAAGAAATCTGGGTTTGACTAAACTTATTCTGTTATTCCTGTTATTGTCATTAATTAGGCTCTTCCTGTTTTTAAGATGGACTGCATCCTCTTTTGTCTTTCAATTATTGATTCATTTCAATGATTAAGCTTAGAGCACTTCAGGACTGGTTGATGCAGCCTGTGCATCTTGGCTCTCTCTGAACACTTCCATTAATGTGGCTGTGTTCCACACCTCTGTGACTTTCCTATGGCCAAATAAAATGGCTGTTAGTTCCAGTTCTGCTTAATAGCTATAACATGCAGCTGACAATTCATTCCCTTCCTCCACTGACTCAGGCCACGGGCACAAGATTCTCATGCTCCCTCTCACCCATGCTTGCTTAGCAGCTCTTTGTCTGCCCCCACCTCCAGCCCCCTCTAGTGTTGACATCCCTAGGCTCAGTCCTTTCTGTCTCTCTTGTGAACGATGTTAATCAAATCTACTCATTATCACCAGTCTCCGTCTACATTTTGCAGGCTTACAAATCTATAACAGTACCAGCTATTTCTATAAGCCAGGAACTTTGCTAATTGGTTTACATACATTATCTCATTTAATCTTTTCTGCAACTCTGGAGTAGGTATGACTCTTCTAATTGTCAGACAAAGAAGCTGAGGCTCAGTAATGGGCAAGAATTTGCCCAAGATCAAACCATTTAAAATGGCAAGCTTGGATTTAAAGCCAGGCCTGTGTGGCTCTCCAGCTGTTTTCACGACCACTGACAAATATAAGGTGGCTACTATTCTGTTTATGAGTTACATTCTCAGATTGATGTTTTAAATTGCCTAGTGGACTGCTCTTATATGTAGCTCAGGCATTTAAAAATAGGCATAAACTACATTTTTAGCCTATGTTTCTTCTTGTAAACTATCCCCCACCGTTAAATAATAATAAAATGGAAATACCTCTTATATTACTTATTTGGTTTCCAATCCAGTGTCTAAAACTAGAAACATTTTTGTCTTTTACTTATCTGCCTTCCTACAGGAATCCCAGGTTTTACAGGGTACACCTCAGTGGTGCCTTTTCCCTGTAGGAACTCACGCTTCAAAGGAGAACCATGCTGGTCTGCACAGGATCACCTGGAGGCCTTGTTAAACCCTATTGTTGAGGGCCCTATCTGGAGTTCTGATTCAGTAGGTTTGGGCAGGGCCCAAGGACATGTTCTTCTTAATGTTTCCAGGTGATGCTTCTGCTCCAGGGCCAACAGTGAGAACCAGTGGTCTGCAGTGAGTCACAGAGCTTAACAAAGGAAGCAGGGGTGACCAACTCTGCAGAAGCGCCAAAGGTGGCAGAAGCAAAATGAGGGCAGCATTTATTTCGCCTGGGGATCAAAAGGAAGGCTCTGGGATATCTTCTATCTGCCTGGTGATAGACTTCTGTTCTAGCTCTTCCAATTTGAGTTATTCATTAATTCAATACATTATACTTATGCAGTAGAAATTCTAATTTTGGACTGTACAGGATGTTGCATTTGATGACAATTTATAGTTTAAAATTAAGGAAATGGGAGAAAATAAGATGTATAGGGGAAAAATAATGGGAAAGTTGATATTTTCCCCAAAGAAATATAAATAAATCCAATACCAAATGCTGGGAATGAGGGCTCTTTGTCTCTCTGAAAAACAGAGCCTATTGGCTAAAATCTCCATGCAGGGTCAAATTTTTTGTCCTGGTTCAAAAATGCAGCATTAACTCATCTTTCTCACTCATGTCTCCCCACCCCACCTCCTCAGCCTCTAGTCTAAACTAGAGTCTCTCCAGCATCGGAGTTCATATCCCTTCTTGTGTAAGTGCTTGTAAAAATGATGAAATGTCTAGTCTACGTTCCAATTGCCAGACATGCAGGGCAAAAGGAGGCGTGAACCTTTGGGTGGCAGCTCCCACTGCCTCTGTCCCTTCATTCCCCAGGACCACGCCTCCAGTAATTTGAAGACTTCTGTAAATTCTGGACTCTGCTCTCCATTGTGCTCTGCATCTAATCAGAGGAGGACTCTTGGCTGTGAGCTGGAACTAATTCAAGTTGCACAAAATGGAAGAAATGCAGCATCAGGAAGGTCCTGTTTATCATCCCACTTCCTAAATATTTCTGTTATTTGTTGTCATACTAAATCATTTAAAAATAAAGGTGGTTTCTTATGTGGTATAATTTTAAAAAATGCTTTTACAATGAATTCTTATTATTGGTTGTCATGATTCAAGATCCTAGATCGGGATTACCATGCACCCAGGTGCCCCTTCACCACACTGGGAGGAGGGCAGAGGAGAGGTAGGGGTAGAGCCAGTTCTAATTTTCTTAGGAAATGTCCTTTATGGCCACTGGTTGAGACTGAGGACACAGGACAAAGGGAATTGTGCACATGCCAGTTCCATTCTCACGTACAGACATCATACTTTTTCATGGTCACTGACTTCTTGCTGTGGTGGAAAGTCCAGGTAGTTCTGCCAGCAGTTCCCAGTCCGGTTGAGGAAACAACTGTCAAAGAGGCAGTCTTAAAGCTCTTGAGTTTTGTCTTGATGTGTCCTGCCATGGAGCTGACTCCTGCAGTAGATATTAGCAGGAGGCCTAGGAGACCTGAAGGTGCCCTAAAGCAACTCACAGATCAATGTGATCCTTAGTGTAGACTCATTATGTGGTAGAATTGTAAGAGGCTTTTGGCTTTGATGGTAGGATCTAATGAGAAGGAGTTAAAGTCAGGAAAAAGAAATAATAATTCTTTTGTAATAAGGCACACCTATAGTATGATACAATTTGGTCCTCAGCTGCAACCTGAAATTTCAACAAGAGGTGGCAGCCAACTTCTCCCAGTGAAGCCATCTGTCCTTAAGAAGCACCCCCAGGGAAACATCTCTTTGGGTCATGCTCTGACTAGAAAGGGCCATGAGGGGGCTAGGCTTCCTGTTACATCTCCAATTCTCTAATTGTCCCAACCCTCATGAAAGTTCTGGGAGGAGGTTACTTTACTGCCAATTGACTGATGAGGGAGTTGAGGATCAAGGAGACAAGGTCATCTGTAGGAGGGTCACACAGCTGATAGAAGATGGGTGTTTTTGGTGCTTGCAGTGGGCCAATAGGCAACATGTATGTACTTAGGACTTTGGGTCCTTTGGGCATTGGGCCAAGCAAGGAATTAGTCAAGGGATTCTAGGATGAATGGAGACTTGGAAATTGGTGGAGTGGGAATTGTCACTTTGAGGGAAGAGGCTTTTTTATTTTGGAGGATGACAATTGTGGCATTTTTAGAGCATAAACCAGAAGGATGGGAGCTGATTTTTTCTGTGTGCTTGTGTCTGGGCACTGGACAGAATAATTCAGCTTTGAATGGTACTTTGCAAAATAGGAATAAACACTGGGGGTGATGGGTGCAGTTCAGGTGGTAGGTCATCTGGAAGATGGAGAGTCCCTGCTGAAGAGGAGAGTGGTGGCCCATAGTTTTGGCATGTATTATGGTTTATATCTAAAGTGTCACCCAAAGCCTCATGCACTCATGGGTGGGTTTTTTGGGAAATGACTGAATTATGGGTGTGATACTCATCACTGGATTAGTCCTCTGATGGGTTTAGAGCTGGGTGTGACATTGGGAGGTGAAGCCTGGTGGAAAGAGGTGGGTCACTGTGGGCGTGGCCTGAAAGGGAATATATGCTTCCTGCCTGCCATGCCATGAACTGTTTCTCCTCTGCCATGCCCTTCTGCTATGCCATCCTGCCTAGGAACCAGCCAATTATAGACTAAATCTTCTACAAACTGTGAGCCAAAATAAACCTCTCCTTTAACTTGTGAGTATCCAGTATTTTGTCTCAGCAATGAGGAGGTAACTAAGACAGTGGAGAAGGTATTTCAAGAGACAAACTAGGATGACTGTGGTGAGGTTAAATATGATGCTTGAAATGGAACTCCAGCCATGAACATTTGGGATGAAGACTGACGTATCAGACCTACGCTGCTCAGGCTTATCCCTGTCCAGAAAGTAATTATCAAGGGTAGAGTTGAGTTGAAGACAGTTAGCTAGGATTAAAAATTATAGAAGTGACCTAGGATGCAGGCTGTATGTTAATTTGTGCTGATAAATCTATCTTAGCCCCCTACTCCACTCTAGTAATAATCCTATGACTCCCTTAGGATGCCGTTGTTCTCAGGAAGATCCATAGGGAAGATGTGTCTTTCTTCTTCCTTAGAGATGCACTATCTAACTTTAGTTGGCTTGGTATACTAGAACATCAGAATGCTATGTGTAAGAGATCTAAACTGAAGTAGGAAGCTGTATAGGGCAAACTCTAAGTCTTAGTCAGGTACTACCATTTACTGAGCACACAGAAGTATGCAATTAGGAAAAAGTGTCTACAAGGCTTCTAAGGGAGGTAATCATAATTAAAAGGTTGAGAATCCCTGCTTTAGAGGCCTATCAGAGAGAAAGGTGTACTGTAGTTAGATTTTAATCTGTCCCCATGAAGACCCAGTCTCCAAAAGGGCAATGAAATTTTGTAGCATTGTACCTGGATAAAACCTACTGTGCACCAGATGTTAGGTAAATGGTGACAACCTAGTAAAGAACATAGCCAGCATGAATTTGGAATTCCAGGAGGAATCTCTTGAGTAACTCCAAAGGAGAGTCTGAGTTCAGTTTACTGAGCTGGGTCATTTATAGATAGGGCTAGGGGGTGAGTGGGATGGACTTAGGTGGGGGAGCCAGAATAGCTGAGTACGTGGCCATAGTAACTGCTAATGTTCTGTTGTGGGTGCACTGTGACCTAGCAGGTGTGGTGTGTGTGACGTGTCCCAGCACAGTAGGAATTATTCCTGGGGGGAGGGTGTCAGAAGAGGGTCAGACCTACCAGAGGGGAGTAATGATTTTACCCTTCCAGGGACTGGCTTAGCACCAGAAGCACAGAGGAACTTGTTATATAGAAATACAGTATTTCTGGATGCCCCCTACCCCACTGGGATTCACACCTCTAGGCTGTGGATGCTCGGCCTGGGCTACATATTGGAATCACCCAGAGAGATTAGAAACCATAATATCTCCGGGTTCTATTCTGGGCAACTTAAACCAGAACTTGCCTGAGATAGTGACCTGATTTATAGGTGGACTAAATTACTCTGCTGCTGCAGTGGATACTGGGGTGGGGGAGCAGGCAGAGGTAAGGAACAGAAAGAGAGACCAAGGAGACCTTCCAGTGTGCTCTGTCAAGCAGAGCAAAATGGATCAATGTTTTATCTACTCTTACTTCTGGGCTTCCTTTGAAGTTAGGAAATAGACCCCAGTTTCATGTCACACACCGCGGCCCCCATCCTCACCTGGTCTCTCTGTAATGCTCAGAAATTTTGTAACTGACATTTTAAGGAGACCATTTGGAAGCAAAATATCAAGGATAGATTCTCCAGAGACAAAGGAGGATGTAAAGATGCTATTAAAATGGCTAAGAAAGAGATGGCGGTGGCTTCAAGTCAGGGAGGTAGTGAAGGAGTAGGAGAGAAGAGACAGAATTGCATTTGGAACAGTAGTTGATGATGGATTGGGTTTGCAAATCAAAGATTACTTGACATTTTTAGTTTAAACAAAAATTTTCTTTCAGTTTTGTAATGTGGTTAATTATATCCATTCTATTTTTAATCCAGATTACTTTTTCCTCTTTTGAAATTATGTAATAATTTGGTTAGTCCCTTGTGTTCCAATTTTCCAAGGCCTGTCTGAGCTTACTTTTAGCTTACTCAGGCCCTTGCACTTTGTCCCTGTATCTCTTTGTCTCAATTTTAAATTTCCTACTGTGTTCCAAGGGCTCTTCTAGTGCCCATGAAGCCTCTGATGAACTCTAAACCCTACAATAATCCTGGAGGGTTATTATATGGCTTTTGTTTGGCAGAATTGGTAATTGGAGGAGAGAACAGATATCCTTTCTCACTTTTACTGGTCCATCAGATTTCTTAAAAGTCTTCGTGGACACCTTCGCTTGCTAACTAACCGATTTTCCTACATGAGTTTTGCTCTTCAGAATCTCTATAAGTTAGAAAGTCTGCTAATCATTGGGTTATACCAGAGGATTGGGGAGGAATGGGGTCCTAGGTGATGGAAAAGGAGGAAAGTGTGGTTTGGTCAACGTGGAGGAAAGTGACAGCTGGCTCCAGGCATACCTCATGGAGGGATTAATGGGTAGCCTAGCAATCTGGACAGCTTCTCCCTAAAGAGTGTGAAAAAAGAGCATCTGGCTGCCATTGGGCACTGAACAGCTGGAAAATCATGGGGCTATAATGACAGCTGGAAGGAGAAGGCTAGAGTCTGGTTAGGTTGAATTCAATTAGGTTAACTGTGACAAAAGAATTGGCTAAAATGATGGCCATATTCATATTTATCAGTATTCTTCTAGAAACTTCAGTTTTTGCTCTTAAAGCCCTTAGATGATTGATAAGCCTTGTCTGCATCATGAAGGATAATCTTTACTTAAAGTCAACCAATTGTAAATGTTAATCGTATCTACAAAATATATGCACTGAAACATCTAGACTAATGTGTGACAAACAACTGGATCATAGCCTAGCCAAGTTGACACATAAAATTTTGTCATCACAAAACCTTTAGACTGTCTGGAATTAGGGGCAAAGGGTGCTGTTGGATGGGACTCATTATGGATGTGGTGTCACCAAATATCCCTGTAAACGGGATTTTTTTAAAAAATTCTTTTATTGGTGCATTTTAGGTATACAGTTCATTTACATTTATCATTGGGTGCTTGTACCTGTACATGAAGTATCTTGGTTCTTATTTTTTCCCCATTACCTGTGGACCCTTCCCTATTTACATAGACATCATTTCCATTTTTTTTCTTTTCTCATAGTTTTTCATTTACCTCTTTTCCTTTCCCCTTCCCCTCTCTTCACCCCTTCATCTTTGGACCTTTTTTCCTATTTCAAATTATCAATTATTCATTTTAATCATTTTAACCCTTGTTCACACTATCAGTTTCTCACACTAGAGAAACTATTCTGTATTTACACATGTTTGTCCTATTTATTTCACTGAAGAGTATGGCCTCAATATGCATCCATTTAGCTATAAATGCCTATAGTTTCTCATTCTTTATGACTGAATAATACTCCATTTTATAAAAAACCACATCTTCTTTATGCAGTTTCCAGTTGATGGGCACTTGGGCTGCTTCCAAGCTTTAGCTATTACAAACTGTGCCACTATGAACATGGGTGCACATATATCACTGTGGTATGATTCTTTTAATTCTTTCGGGAAGATACCCAGCAAGGGAATAGCTGGGCCAAATGGGACCTCTAGTCCTAGTTCTTTGAGGTATCTCCATACTGATTTCCACAGTGCTTGCACCAGTCTGCACTCCCACCAGCAACGGAGAAGGGTTCCTTTCTCCCCACATCCCTGCCAGAATTTGTTATTGATTGATTTCTTGATATCAGCCATTCTTTCTGGGGTGAGGTGGAATCTTAGTGTTGTTTTCACCTGCATCTCTCGAATGATCAATGATGTTGAACATTTTTTCATATATTTGTTTGCTGCTTTTACTTCTTTGTCTGAGAAATGTCTATTCATTTCAGATGCCCATTTTTGAACTGGGTCTTTGAATTTGGGGGGTCTGATTTTTTTCAATTCTTTATATATTCTAGATATTAGTCCTTTGTCTGAGGTATAGCTTCTAAAATATTTTCCCATGTTGTAGGTTGTCTGTTAGCTCTGTTGGTGGTTTCTTTTGCAGTGCAGAAGCTTTTTAATAAGATGAGATCCCAGTTGTTGATTCTTTGTGCTAGTTCCTGTGCTACTGAGGTTTTGTTCATAAGTCTTTTCCTATGTCAATGTCTTCAAGAGTTCTACCTAACTTATCTTCCAGAAAGTTTAGTGTTTCAGTCTTAATATTTAGATCTTTAATCCACTTCAATCTCAGTTTAGTGCATGGTGATAGGTATGGGTCTAGTTTTAATCTTTGACAGGTTGAAATCCAGTTTTTCCAACACCATTTATTAAATAGGCTATCTTGCCTCCAATGAGGGTGGTTGGCTCCTTTGTCAAAGACAAGGTGGCTGAGTATGTCTGGAGTTGTTTCTGCATCTTCTAATCTATTCCACTGATCCTCAGGTCCATTCCTTTACCAGTACCATGCTGATTTTATCACAGTAGCTTTGTAGTATAGTTTCACGTTAGGGATTGTGATACCCCAAGCCATGTCTCTGGTGCTTAGAATTGCTTTAGCTATTTAGGTCTCTTATAGTTCCAAATGAATTTTTTGATTGTTTTCTCTAGTTCTGTGAAGTATATTGTTGGAATTTCAATTGGCATTGCATTGAATCTATATAGTAGTTTTGGAAGTATGGCCATTTTCACTATATTGGTTCTTCTTACCCAGGAGCAAGGGATGTGTTTCCATTTTCTTGTATCATGTTTGATCTCTTTTTTCATAGTGCTGTAGTTTTCAGTGTAGAGGTCTTTTGCTTCCTTTGTTAGATTGATTCCTAGATATTTAATTTTTTTGGATGCTATTGTAAAAGGAATTGTTTCCATAATTTCTCTGTCAGGGAGTCTGTTATTTGTGTACAAGAAGGCTATTGTTTTTTGAGTATTGACTTTGTATCCAGCTACGCTACTGAATGTGTCAATTAAGTCTAGATGTCTCTTGGTGGAGTTTTTTGGATCTTCTATGTAAAGTATCATATCATCAGCAAATAATGACAGTTTCACTTCTTCCTTTCCTATCTTTATTCCTTTTATTTCTTTCTCTTTTCTAATTGCTGTGGCTAATGTTTTCAGAACTATATTGAACAGCAGTGGTGATAGTGGGCATCCTTGTCTTGTTTCTGATTTTAGTGTGAAAGTTTTCAGTTTTTGACCATTTGATATGATGTTGGCTGTTGGTTTTTCATAGATAGCCTCAATCAGGTTGAGATAAAGACTTTCTATTCCAATTTTCTGTAGGGTTTTTATCATGAATGGGTGTTGGATTTTGTTGAATGCCTTTTCTGCATCTATTGAGATGATCATATGGTTTTTGTCCTTGACTCTGTTAATATAGTGTATTACATTTATTGATTTACGAATGTTGAACCATCCTTGCATCCCTGGGATAAATCTCACTTGGTTAGGGTGGTATGATCTTCTTGATGACCCTCTGTATTCTGTTTGCCAGTACCTTGTTGAGGATTTTTGAATCTATGTTCATCAGGGAGATTGGCCTGTAGTTCTCTTTTTGGGTGGGGTCTTTCCCTGGTTTTGGAATCAAAAGCTCTCTATTCTTAAGGGGTCATACAGTAAAGATAAATGAGGCAGGAAGGGCAATGAGGCAGACAGTCACTTCATAATTCTTGTGGAGACAGTCTTTCTGAACAGAAACCAGTGTGAGGTTGGAGCCTGTCCAAGCATCCCTGAGGAGCAGTGGGGACCAAAGGTGCCCAGGAGTCTCATCCTGAGTTCACACAGTTCCCACCCATTTTCAAGGTTTTTGATGCTTCCCATTCAACTAAAAATGTGTTTTATAATCAAATTATTGTATAAAATGATACCCAGGATCAGTCTTTAAATAAGGACTTTGGTCTGTACTGAAACTGTACTCCAGATAAAGAAGAGAGGGTGCATGAAGCACCCTAAGGAAATATCCTTGGCTGGTTCTTGATAAAAAATATAGTCATTGTAAAAGCTTGAGCTGGATTAAAATGAAAGCTACCTTCAGATCACATTCTACCATCTGTACAAGAAGGCACAAAATAGTGTATCCAACCTTTTTTATTAGCTTAATGGACTTTAGACAAGACATCAATCAACCAGTTATTTAAATTAATGGCTGGTCACAGGGATTTTTACAGACCAAGCTTAGATAACATCCCCAAGGGTACAAGCTGGAGATAGATCAGTTCTGTTAGAAATTGTTCAGTTCACACCGAATTCCTCATTTTCCAGTCTAATGACAGAATTTCCTTACTTCCTGTGTTAAAGGTATTGATCTTTTTCTATGACCATAAAAGAACTTTTCTCCATTGCTTCTAATTTATCACTCCCTAAGAACCTTCTTTGGCCTCTCTGCCTACATTTCTATGATGTATTTGCTTGATCATTCTCTCCTTATTTTTGAAATATTGACATTTCAGAGGCCTGGCTTTTAATTACCACCTTTTTGCCCTTTCAGGATATTTTCACTTTCCAAATATGTTGATAACTTTCAAAATCTACCACTTTTTGAGTAATTATTATGTGCCAGTTACTATTTTTTTTATATATTTATGTCAATTATTTTTGCAGTGATCTTTAAAGTCTGTTATGGCTTGTATCTATGGTCCCCCAAAACCTCACACAGTCATAGGTGGGAAGTTTTGAAGTTGCCTGGATTAGGATGTGTAACTATGGATTAAGGGTGTGATACTGGAATTAAGGGTGTGAATAATGAAAGCCCCACCCTGGGTGTGTGTGGCACCAATCAGTAGGTTTGTATCCTGGATGGAATTTAAAGGGACAGAGAGAAGGTTGCTGCTGCTGCTGCTTGTTGCTTTGCTGCTTTGTGCCTGATCTGCTATGAACTGTTTCTCCTCTGTGATGCCCCTCTGCTACGCCACCTTGCCTTGGAGCCATCTGACTATGGACTGGGAACACTACAAGTTATGAGACAAAAATAAACTTTTCCTCTTTTAATTTTGAGTGTCAGGTATTTTTTTCCCAGCAATGAGAAAAGTAACTAAGACAAGGCCATTATTATGTCTCCATTTTGAATGAGACTCAAAAAAGTTGCATACTTGGCTCAAATCACAGCTTGGACGAGATAGGATTTGATCATGGATTTGACTGCAAAGCCGTTGTCTTAAACTTATTCTATGGTACAAAATATACTAACTCAGATTTCTGTCTTGAACCTGTCTTGAACTTCACACCTTCACAAATTAAGAGATCAAGATGTAATTAAGGAATAAGCACAGGATACTGAGAGTGGTTGCTGAAGAAAAAAAAGAAGAAAATCAAGAGAATGTGTGTCCTAGAAATCAAATAGATCAAAGGGAAGAGGATGGTTAACTGTATCAAATATTGCTGATAGGCCAATTAAGGTGAGGACTGAGATTGGCCATTGGATTTTACCACATGAAGGTCACTATGACTCCCTAAAGTAGTTTGGGTGTAATACAGAAAAAAATAAAAACATTTTTGGAGTTGGTGTGGGAGAGAAAAGAAGCAAGTTGGAAATGAGGAGTTTAGATCAACCATTGGAAGAATTTTTCTCTGAAGGTAAAGAGAGAAATGGAGCAGTAGATGGAGGGAGAAGTACAGTTGTAGATGCAAGAGGATATATGTGGATGTGCATGAGTCTGCTTTTTTTTTTTATCAAAGTACGCAATAACGACAGGTTTATTTAAAATTTCCAGTAGAGAAAACCCACTATTTTTGGAATAAAAGTACTTATGTATGAGAGCATTAAGCTAATATAAAAGATTAACAGAGAAAAAAATGAAACATAGTACAAAGAAATTTTTAAAAGTTTGAAATGAGTTTAAACAGGAATGTTCTTTAAATCCTCCAAATATTTAACAGAGTCACTTGGTTTGGCAAACAATTCACTTGAAAATTAAAGCCTATTTCTGTAAACTCCATAAAAACTGCTTATTAAATTTAAGCACTCCATATGACTGGTATTGAAATATACAGTCAGTCAATTTCAGTATGGCAGGAATTACTCATTTACTCTCACCATTATATGAATTATCCAGCTATATAACTACTTTTTGGAGAGGATGAGATAGAAGAATGCCAAAAAACAAAACAAAACAAAAAGGTAGGATAAAATCTCTAAAAAAAATTGAAACACAGCAAAATTCAGATATCAATTTGTTTCTTTTAGGCAACACACTGAAATTTTACAGTATATTCTACATTTGCAGTTGTCATTTCCCTCTTCCCTTACCCTCCTCAAATATTCCTAAATTCACTAGTCTAATCAATTCTTAACTTCCAAATGTTCTGTATATACATATTTAGCAAAGAGCATAGGCCTAACATTATTCTGACAACAGTGTGGTCACCATACAATTTTAGAAAGATTACTATGTATATCATAAAGATTAACCTTTACTTAAAAAAACAAAAACAAAAACCATTACTCAAGAAATAGTTTTAAAATATTACAAAAACCCATGAAAAGTCTCACCATGGGCTCCAAGCCTGATAAAAACACACTTCAGAGAGACTATTAATGCTAAACTTCCGCCAAATGATGACCTTAAAGTGCCAAACACAAAAGCATCTCTTAGGACCATTTTTCTAATGATAATTTGTCCTTGGCTTGGCCATCTCTTCTTTAACTATACACAACATCCTGCTAAAAGTCTGCATTTTAGTTGATTTTACAACAGAATGTTACAATGTAAACTACACAGGTTCTTGATATCAACAGTATGTTACCAAAGTTTTAAAATTTCTGAATCCAACAGTTGGTCACAGAGGTCAAATATTATCAAGGCTCCTTTGTCAGCTCTCCATCACGTCTGACTCATCCATCCTTCAAGTACATGCAAGGCTCAGTAGTTTTCAAGAGGCACAAACCTGAGGCCATTTAAGACACTGAAGAAATAGAATTATGAGGTGAACCCATCTGGGTGAGAACTTTATCCAGCCATTGGAGTGGGCCATGCAGGTGTATCTTAATCCAGCTGGGGTTGCTGGTAACATCCTGGTGATGGTATTCTGCTTCCCGGCCCATGGCTCCCAGCATGGAGGAAGCTTGAGTCTGCTTTTTTTTCATTTTTGGTTTTCCAATGGGAGAAATAATAGCATAATCACTCACTGAGGGGAAGTTCTTTAAGAGAGCCACTTCCGTTGTGTTAATTCAATTAATTAGCCTTCTTATCTTTATTCCCTTTCTTAGAATTACATCTATTGTTACTAATTAATAATTAAGTTTTCAGATGTCGAGGAAAGCTGAAAGCTGTCCTCATGTACTGTCTCTACCTTGTCTTTCATCAAACTACTCTTTGTTCAGATCAGTAAAGCCATCTTCATTGACAGGTAATCTTCTCCACTACACAGTATCTGCTTAATAGGGTAATTCTGACCCATCCTTCATTTTCAGATGAAGAAGTTAATGCTCAGAAAAGCTCCAAATCTTGCCCAACTCCATGGAGTTAGTAAGTATCATAATTTAATTGAACCCATTGTCTATTTGACTCTAAAACTGTTATTATAATTATAATATTTTATTATCTTCTAAAGCTCTAACTCAGATCCCTTTAGTTTTAGACCAGGACATCCAATTACCTAATGCATGTAGCTTAGCGTTTCTACCTTAATAGGTGTTCAACTAAACTCATACTATTGCCTCTAACTTCAACTTCTTGCTTACCTACCCACCATACGTCCCTATTTCATTACCTCTGCCCTGATATTCCTTATTTATTATCAGAGCGTCGCCTTCAGTCCGTTTCCTAAATCCAGAATATTCTGGATTGTTCTGTGTCCCTCACCCATGTGTCTGAGTCACTACAGAGGGGGCTCTGAATTACAGTGCAGCTGACCTTCTCTGGGGCTCCTGTCTGACCTCTTGCTGCTGGGCCCCACACCACATCTAGTTCTCACTGCAGCTGTCGAGACTAGCATCTGAAAAGTCACCTTAATCATTCCATGGCACTTGGAAACCTAGCATGGCCCTTGATGCCTGCAACAGCATTTCCAGTCTTCTTAGAATATTACTCTATAAATGGCTGGTACTCTCTGCTTGCCAGAGACATCATGAACACATGCAAAGGATTATATTTCATGATATATGTAGTTATCTTTTATGACAAAGGAAATAAACTTAGTTTTAAAAATCTTTATTAAATGCTAAATAAATTTACCAAATTAAAAATGATCACGTATTTTTCTCAGACAGTGGGTAACTAAATAGACATGTAAGTCTGCTTAATATTTATATGTTAAAAAAGCACTTGTATTCATAACTACATACCAGCTAAATTATTTTAATGAAAAAACTCATTTTAACTAATATTCTCAGTCAGATCTGTTCTTTGGCTGTGGACCTTGTGACTAGGGCATATTAATTTTACATAAGAAACTTTGGTAATAGAAGAGTGACAGAGTACAGACAGGGAAAGCAGAGATATCTTTTTAAAACAGGAATAAAATGGATTCTTTTCTAAACTGGGCATGGTGGTGCATACCTATAATCCTAGCACTCAGGAGGACAAGGCAACATTGCCACAAGTTCCAGGGCATCCTGGGCTACATGTGAGTTCATGACCAGCCTAAACTACAAAGCAAGACCTTGTCTCAAAATAACCAAAACAACAACAAATAGATTCTTTCCTAATAGCTGAATTGTTATCTAATAAAAAAGGAATTTAGGTAAAGCCCGAAGAAAAGATTATACTTAGTAATAAACGAAACACACCTGGGACTAGACCTTAGTGTTCTTGTCTCCTAACCTAACGTGTTTTGATGGGGGATTACAGCCTGGGAGGAGGGTTGTGCCTTGATTGAGATACCAATGTTGTAAGACTGGGACACAAGCTGTAAGAGATGGGAGGCACAGAAAGGAAGGCTCATTTTCCTGGAGATCACAGAAAAGATTCATCACATCTGCTGTAGTCAAAGAATATTCCATTGTATTCCATTCCAACTCACTTATTCCACTCCCACTCAATACTTCATGATTAAAAAAATATTTGTGCATAATAAGTCTGATAGGTAGTATTTGAATTGATATTAAAAAAGGCAAAGAATTTATTTATAAATAAAGGATGAGGGAGAAATAAAATGGAGAGGGGGATAGTAACAACAAGTAATGATGATATCCCTAAAAGAAATGCAAGCAAATCCCGAAACACATTGTCTCTATTTGTTTGTTTGATTTTTAAGTGCTGGGACAGAACCCAGGGTTTTGTGCATGCTAAGCAAGTGCTCTACCACTAAGCTATACCCAGAACCCATATTTTCTCAATTTACAGCAAATCATGTGACCTCCAAATACCCAGACATGATGTTCTTTCCCCAACCCTGTGAACATGAAGAGCCCTGTCAGTCTGTTTCCTCTTGTCTGAGGTGGTACTGGGGATTGAACTCAGGACCTTGCACTTGCCAGGCAGGCATGGAGCCGCTGAGCTACAATCTCGGCTGAGGTGATGTCTTTCTGGCAGCAGCAAGCCATTTCGGAAATAAGGTCCTGTGGAGTCTGCATTCACATGCCATGCAATAGGTGTAGAGCGGGCTGAGGAAGACAGATGGGGAGGTCAGTGGGAAAACTGAGATTAGCCTTGGGCAGTGGAGTGAGGCATGCGGCACCCTGGCTGTACCTCTGTACCCATTTTGCTTCCAGACCTCAAGCACTCTAGTAATCAGGAAAACCTCAGTCATCTTAGCATGTTCACATTCTCTCAGGCCACCTCCTATCAGGACACAGCAGGACAATAGATGTGCTTGGTGCTTTTGATAGAACCTGGTGGACAGTCCCTGAGGTGCTATGGGGATGCTGTTCTGGTTTCCCCTTCCCTCCCATTGACTGAATCCCAATCTGGCTTCTACCTTCTACTTGCTTCCATACCACTAGACAGATGCTTCTTTCAAAAAACAAAATAAATGAAATCCCACAGAAAAGTATTATTTATGTGATTAAGTGTATTGCTCAAACTGTATTATAACCCCAATATGAGGATAATAAAGAGAAAAAAAATGCTCTCAAGAATCCCACTATCTTAACCAGAATCACACCATTTAACCAGTGAACAACTGCCTTTAAAACAAAATCGCAACTTTTCCAGCCACGTAGTAGATGACTGTAATCTCTACAGTCTGGGAGGCTGAGGCAGGAAGATTGCAAGTTCTAGCCCAACCTGGACAATTTGGCAAAACTCTATCTAAAAATTAACAAAAATGTCCCAGGGATGTAACTCACTGTGAAGGTTTAGTCTGCAATTGCTTCTTCCTCCCAAAAAATGAAAGAAAGAAGGAAAAAAGAAAGTGCACTTTCTAGTTCATATCATATCCTTTGCCCAATTTTGAGATATTTTAAGTCATGAATCAGTAGTTCTCAACTTTGATTCACTTGAATCACTATGGGAGTAATTTTTAAAAGGTAAAAATGACTATTCTGTATCTTGACTTTCAGAATTAGGATATTTGCAAAATAATGCCCAGGTCAACATTTTGATATTGAAGACAACAGCAGTTGCTGCATTTTTTTCTCTCTCTCTGACTGAATTAGGAGGATTGCAGCCCAGCCTTAACAAATAAGTTGTTTCAAAATAAAATACTGCTGGAGTTATAACTCAAAGCAAAGATGCTGGGTTCAATTCCTAGTACTGCCAAAAAAAAGTGTGTGTGTGTTGTGTGTGCATGCACATGTGTGTGGACAGAGGTAAAATTCACATAAGACAAAATTCACCACTTAAATCATTTTTAGTATAGAAATCAGAAGTATTTAGCATATTCACAGTGTCTTTTTTTGTATAGCATTTTGAATTACATCTGTTGATAGTATGTAATAGTGGACAGTTACATTTCCAAGAGACAAAATTAAATGCCAAAAAGTTATTTTTTTCAAACTATTTTTTATGGTTTTCATTATTTCTACCCCTTGTCCAATGAAGTAGAAATATATGGGATTAGTGGCAATATGCTGCTTACTTCATTGGATCTGAAAGACTTTGCAAAGCTTTCCAGGGTTCTACAAGACCACCTTCGCAGAGTGTGACGTGAATTTGGAGGCCAAATATGGAGGTGTCCAACAATAATATGAGGACAACTCGAACAGCTGACATATTTTGAACTTTTATTGTTTCCAGCTACTCTGCTAACTTGCCAGTCCTCTTACTACTTCCAACCATCCCAAGAAATCTGAAAACGTCTTATCTTTGTTTTCTGTTTGGCAAATAAAGAAACTCAGAAGCTGAAGGGACTTACTCAAGGTCGAAGGTCATGTATCTGGAATTCTGTATTTGCTCCATATGAGTTGCTAGTCTAGATTTTCTCTCCTGGAACTACTTTTACTCATAACATTTCTGACACCAAGTATGGGAGGGTCTTCCTCACACCAAACAATTCAGCGACTCTCTGGACACCAACTGGTGTCCTACAACTCAACTCAATTCTGACACTTGGAGCTAGCATTGGATCCCACAGGTGAAGGACAGAGTCCCACAAGACTGACCTCATTTCAGAGGCCATTGTAAGTCTAGGACATAAGTACCTATGACTGGCTGGTTATACAATGGAATTCTCAGAACTCTATCTTCAGGTTTGATAATCTCCTAGAATAATCCACAGAACCTGAAAAGGCACTCTACTTTTGTCTAGCATTTATTATAAGGGACACAACATAGGAACAACCAAATGGAAAAGATGTATGGGACAAGAGTCCATAGTCTTCCTGCACCCTCCCAGCACCCTGAGGTGTTCACTAACCTGAAGCATTTTGAACACCATTGTTTGCTGGGTTTATGGAGCTTTTGTTACACAAGGGTGATTGATTAAATCATTGGCTATAGTTGATTAAGTAAATCTTCAGTCCCTCTTCCTACTAGTAAGTCAGGGGTAAAGGTGAGGTGGGGCAGAAAGTTTGAACCCTCTAATCACCAGATGGATTCCTTTAGCAATCAACCCCTGTCTTCCGAGAATCATATATATAGCATAAACTCAGGCTGAAAGGGAATTGTTATGAATATCAAAAGATGCTGTGTTACGGTTTAGATTTAGAATGTTCCCCAAGAGGCTCATGTATTCTTAGGTGGGGCCTTTGGAAGGAGATTGGATCATGTGGGTGCTAAACTCATGAGTGGATTCATCCTCTAAGGAATTTAGCTGCTGAATGTGCTGTTGGGAGGTGGGGCCTGGTTAGAGGCAGCTTGCTGTGGGTGTGACCTGGAAGGGTACATTTCCCTCCCAGGTTGCACACTGCTTTCTGATCACCTTGAGCATCTGTTCCCCACCAGACTTTTCTTGTCTTGGAGCCAGCCCACTGTGGACTGAAAACATGAACCAAAGTAAACCTCTCCACCTTTAATTTGTGGGTATTGGGAAAGTGTCTCAGTGAAGAGGAGTGTGCCTAGGACATGCTCCAATCACCCACATCATGTGGAAATTCTAAGGGCTTTAGAAACTCTGTGTCAGGCATTGGAGACAAAGAACAAGTATATTTATCTTCACACTCCCAAAACACTACATGATAACTTGTGAGAGTAAAATTAGGTGAAGAAATTGGTCCAAACATTAAATAAAAGCCAAGAATTCTGAGTATCTGAACTCAAGATATAGAATGAAGGAGGCCAAAATTGGGAAGAAGAGCCAGTAGGGAGAATACTGGCCAGAGGTAGGAGTTACGCTTGAAGTTTCGCTTGTTCAACTCATAGACTTCTCCCCCTTTGGCAGGAAAGGTTTGGTAGAAGTAAGTGCTAATGTATTCCTGTGTGTCCACTGGGGGAGGCCAGGAAAGGCCCCCACAGTTCTCATGTGACAGGCATTGAGTTTAGGGTAGAGCTGAAAAGGTAGTCAAGTGTAGTAGGAGGCCAGTAGGAGCAGTGCCAGTTGAAATATTTAGAACATGTTTTCATGTATCCTTGGTTTTCTAGACCATTCGCCTGAGGGTTCTTAAGCTGGCCAGTTCCTTGTTATTCTACCGGCAAGTATTCATTGAGTGCTTTCATTAAACCAAAACTATTCAGATTGAAGAATCTCTGAAATAAAACAGGCTTTATTGAGCCATTACCAGATGCTAGCCAGAAAAAGGACCAGGTCCTGTGTCAAGCATCAGGAGCAAAGCTATATAGTTGGAACTGTCCTTTGTCCTCTGGACCTAAGCAAAACACGTTTTTATAATGAAAATTTTGGAAAAGAAAGAAAAAAAATGTTTATATCAAACCTACATTGTCTATAGATAAGAACCGCAGGAATGTGGGGGAAAGTTTGGGAATAGAAAGATGATCCACAAGGAGAAGTATCTGTTGCTTCAGATGGATTGGGGCTGTTAGCAGGACGTGATGGTGCCTGTGGGTGTTGGCCATCTGGGATTTTGAGTCAAGCTTTCAGCATTTGTTCAAGAATGTGTAGCAGTTTTTAGTTGGTTTTGGCCCATAGCTGTTAATTGATTAACTTCCTTTATCTCTCCTCCTATTCATACTCTGGCCTTTGTAATTAAGTTTAGGACATCTCAGAATTTTTTGTCTTATCACCTGGGCTAGGTGTTGAGCTCAGCTCTGAACTGTGTCAAAATGAATGTATTCCTGAGAAGAGGCAGAGAGGAAAAATGACAATTTTGAGGAAATTTGCTAGTCTCTAGGAGGGAAAAAGTAATTTATTATAGTACATTTCTGTGGAGGCTGCGCAGGTGGAAGAACCATGGTGTTTGGAGAGGTGTATTAAAAGGACTCCTTTGTCTTGAGTGTGTTTGGACACTAGCAGGAGGATGATTGCATGGATTCTTGTGAATGGTGCCTTGTCAAGTGGAGACAATCATTGGCATGGAAGGTTGGAGGCAAATGGGATGAATAATCCATGGAGATGAACAATTTCTCTAAAGATCAGGTTCTTTGCTCTCACTTGGGTGGTTGTGGGGTTGGTGGAGGTGCAGGAGTGGAGACCAGAAGTCTATTTCAAGGCAGGAGTATACTCCCTTTGAAGGGTCTGGGGAAGATTCCTTCTTTGCGTCTTCTGTCTTCTGGTGGCTTCAGGTATTCTTTGAGTTGTGGTTGTGTTAACTTCAAGAAGAGTCTGTCTTGATATGGTCTTTTTCTCTGTCTTTCTTCTTTGAATCTCTTATAAAAAGATGGATTTAAGACCTGTCTGGATAATCTGGGATGATCTCATCTTGAAATCCTTACCTTAATTACATCAACAAAGATGTTTCCAAATAAGGTCACATTTAGAAATTCTGCGATTCAGGCATGTTTTAGGGGTCACCATTAAAGTCACTATACCAAGCCCACTGTATACTATATTGGGAGATAAATGGGCCAAGGTGGCCTCACAGGTAGGCCCGTTTTTAGCCCCTTATTTGATTGCCCTGTTAATCCCATTGCACCCTCCTTGACTTCTGTACTGTTGAATCACACCCAGACACCCCAGAAAGATGTGTTTTTCTGTCTGTGCTGGGCCTGATGGTCGAGATACATTTAGTATGAGGAATTTTCTGAGGCTGGAGCTGTTCCTGCTCTACCAGGGGGACAATGGTGTCCAACTTACAAGGCAGGTGTCTGACTGGATATATAGCAGTAGGTAAAAATAAATCACTTGGAAAAAGTGACCCCAGATGCCCCCAATAAGCAGTAGAAATTCAATAAACAGTAGATGTTATCATTCTTTCTTGGTCTGCTACAATTGCTCTGGATAGTTTGAGTGTAGCCTTTACCAGGTTCCAGTTTCTTAAAAGTCATTTTCCCAGGCCATAGAGACAGCCTTGTAGCTAATACCTGTTTGCTCTTGACTTTTTTAGTAAAAATGCTACAGTGTCATTTGTACCTGTATTTTTCTGGGAAACACTGGTCCCCACTATGGTGTTAAAAATCTTGCTGTGATATAGATATATAGTGCTGGATCATGTCATGGTGGCCAAAATTAGGGCAAGTGTGAAATGAACCTCCAACTAGTACAAAATTGTACTGACTGTTGGAACACAGCAAACCTTTTCCCCTTTGGTAAGCATTCTTTATAGTTAGGGCTGAGATGCAATGGATGTATTGATCATACCTGAGAAGCCTTAGAGGGTAGTGGTTGTCTTCCAAGGACCTTTCACTACAGCAATGCAGACTGTGGTTTAGTTTCATCATGGAGAGATATTCATTAACATTTTACTAAATGTGAAATCCAAGCACACTTCTTATAGAATGATATTATATAATGGAGTGGCAGGGCTGTGTTGTGAAACACACACTCCTTTGCTCTACTGTTCTCCACAGTGGTTTATTTTATTCTAACTTATGTGCAAATTGTTTATCTTGGTGTAAGTTCAGTGTTCTAAAACACAATAGATGCACAAAATATATTATGAGTTAATAAAGAAATTAAACCTTAATTTTCTGCCCTGATAACCCAAATCATAGCTTCCACAGGAAGGAAAAGAGATTGGTCTGGTCTCTCACCACAACTCTACCTTCTATCTGCTGAAAACTGTTCACCTTTGCTGCTATGTTCAGGAACAATAAGACCAGTGCGGCTGGGGTATAATGAACTGGGAAGAGAGCAGTAAAAAGCATAATATAAAAAGGATGAGGGTAATTTACAAGCTTCTGGGCTTGATATGTGACCTTGATTTGTGGAGGGGGGGTGCTTTTATTTCAGGGCTGCTGATTCCCACTATGTATAACCATTTTGGCTGGATAGAGCATAGTTCAGAAATGATTGAAGAATTCTGTTTGGGAAGGACCTTTGTTTATTTAATGCACATTGTGTCCATGGATCCAGGCTAGAAAATCTTACATTCCTTGTTTTCTTTAATGTATTTAATGCTAAAAATTTACATACTCCTCTCCCATGAAAATATCTAGTTCATCTGTTACTTCCCTTCTTGTACGTCTCTCACTTAAAACTAAGCCCAACTTGTGTGTTATGCTGTCCATAAGTTAACTCATTTCTGGCTTTACTTCTTACCCTTTTACTACACAATAATCAAACTCCATTATTCAGATTAGATTAGGTTTATGCTACTGTTACAAATGACTTCTAAGCCTAAGGCACTACAACCGGAAAGGTTTCTTCACTCACCCAAGCTGCACGTGGATCATAGGTAGATTGGCCTCTCTGTAGTTTTCATTCTGGGCCCTGGGTCTGTGGCACTGCTCCTATCTGGATCATTAAAAGGAAAGGAGTAGGTGGTGAACCACACAGGGGCTGCTCATAGTGATACCTGTCTCTTCTGCTCACATGTTATTGGCAAAGCAAGTCACATAGCCATGCTGATAGCAACAGACTGGAAATAGTATAATCCACCCCCCACCCCACCCAGGGAAGGGCACTGACTATTTCTGAGCAATAACAGAACCCACTACAAATCCTGACCCTGCTGGGTGTACATGCTGCACACTTGCTCCTTTGGCCTCTGATGTTTCTTCCAGACATGCTGGATCCCTTCCTCTCCATGTCTCACTCCAGCTCTGAGACCTCCCTGTGGTTGGAGGATGGCCCCCCGTCTGTCCACACTTGTTTTCCTCCTTTGCTGGATCTCTATCTTTTCCCTTCATCAACTCTCTCTGATATTTGTTGCTTATTTCAAAGTTCACCCTCACAGCCTCACCAGCTCTGTGGTACCTCATACGATGTGCCTCCTATGCTCTACAGAAAATGAGCCTACAAACTCTTGTAAAAATTGTTAAACCCTCCTCCACTCCTTTTGCCTTCACTCTATTCTTTTTTTTTCTTTCATCATTTATCATCACTGATGCATTTAACAAATACTTTGTCTTGTTTATTTTCTCTATGGTTCCCCTTTCCTCTTCCCCTTGGTCTATCAACACCACTGCCATTCCTTTCTCTCTCTTCCACCTAAAGAAAGTTTTTTTCTCTCTCTCCAATTGTATTGCATTCTGCAGATTTCCTATAACCCTCCCTTTCAGCTCTGCTCCACTTAATCTTTCTCTCTTAAAATGGAATCCCTTCCTCTTCATTGTCTTTTCCAGTTGATCTACATATTGCTCCAGCAGTCCTTGGGGAAACAGTGAGATCTTTCATGTTTCACTGCCATTTCTTGGAAGAGCTCTCACTTCCTGATCTGCCTGCTGATCCACTTCTTGGGGAGACAGGAGGACTCATGAGCCAGCACACTAGGTTTGAAACAAGTGGCTCACTACTGTGTAGCTCTTTGGTGCTGGAATGTTAATTTATCATCTCGAGTCACTTGCCACTTCCTTAACTATCAAAAGAGAAGAATAATGCTTATTTTCCAGGGTTGATTGCAGCACAAAAATAGCTTATATAAGATATATTACAATTAGGATGTCCTCAGTACATGTCAGTTAATGTTATTATTGTTACTATCTCAGTCTCTGCTCTGATATCTTTGCTGAGTTCTACTCTGAACCACATTTAGCTGTATTTCTGAAGCAATAATTCTTGAAGCAATGATTACCCTATGAAGGATTTCCTTAAGATCAGGAAAGGTGGGAGGTTGTGGGGTTGGTGGAAATGCAGTGGATTTTTTGGTTTGAATGTGTCAGGGAGCAGGTAAGGGGGCATATTTTGGCCTGAGCTGGGTATATTTATGTGGTTTTATGTGTGGAAAGAGGTTCAAGTTACAATTGAAAGGCGTGGTCCTTTCAACAGCTACAAAGGGACCATTTTACAGGTGAAGGGGTGGGGCCATCCACAGGTGGGAAGGTAATGGCCCATTCTACAGGTAAAAGAGCAAAAAGTATGTGCCCACGAGTACTGGGTTTTTAAGGCCTTTAGGATTTTTTTTTTTAAATTTAGTGTCCCGAAGCTGTAGTTTTTCTTAAAAGTACAATTTAAAATTACCATCTCCTAGTCTCCTTTCTATTTATCTTTATTTCTTCTACCTCAAAACCAAGTATAATAGGGAATCGAATGGAATATATATTGAGAATTTACTTAGTGTTATTCACCGAGCTGAACACAGGACTCAATACTTCAACAGAAAAGGGTTGGTGCAGGAATGCACCACATCTCCAGTCTGTTGCTGCTCCTACGCGGAGGAAGGAAAATTTAACTGTCCCTGAACACTGTGCAATCTACCTTGTACTAGGAGACCACCCTTCCAGCTATTCTTATCTGCGTTACCTTTAATTACTTTAGGAAGTATTTGTGTATCACAGTTATGTATCAGAAGATCTCTTAGAAAGGGAGAACTTAAAAATGAAGGGAATGGGAAAAATCTGCTGTAGAGGGGACGCTATGATGAATTTCTAGGAACAAATCAAGTACAGAGGCCTGTGACTGCCAGAAGAGGTCAGGTAACCTAGATGCCAATGCAGCACCTGGCTGGGCCTCTGAGGCTACCCTTAGCAGGCATGAAGACACCTGGTGGACCTGGGAGCCCAGCAGCTGCTCTGAGCTGCCCACCCTCGGTCCCCTAGGCCCCGCCCATCGCAACGGCCGGAGCCACACCCCACGCGCTGATTGGTCCTCCGGGCCTGATGAAACTTCCCGTAGGGTTACAGGAGCTGGGCCGCGCGCGTGGGGGACTAGCCGCCTCCCGCCGACGCCCCGCAGCCCCGGTCCGCTCCGCCAGGCGCCCACGGCCCGCGCCCAGGTAAGCCGGGCTCGCCCCCGGGGCTGCGCTCTGCTGTGACCCTGCAGGCCCAGGAGGATGCGCTGCGGCTCGGAGCCCGGCAGACGCGATTCCGGGGCGCCGGGAGAATCCTGCGGGTCCTTTGAGGGCGCCGGGCGATTTGCTGCGCATCTGAAAGAGAGCGAGCGAGCCGGGAGAGGTCCCCGGGGGTCATGGAGAGAAGGCAGCGGCCGCCTAAGTCGGGCCCTGGTTAAATAGCATTCCGCTTTACTTGGCGGCGTCGAGTTAAGCCTTTGGGATCCCAGCAGTCCCAGGCCCCGCCGAGCAGCCGGAGGGGGCGGGTGGCCGGGTGTGGATGAGCTCGGCTCGGTTCGGTTCGGTTCGGCGGGAGGGTCCCTGGTGTCGTGTCACCTCCCTGCTGTCTGGGTTCCCGGCTCGCTCTGCCCTGCTCACCTTCCCTCCTCTCTCCGCTCCTCTGGTCTGCAGGCCTCAGGACTCCTCCAGGGAACCCTGCGAAGTGGAGTGCCCGCTCCGGAGACAGGCGAACCACAGAAAAAGGCAAGAGTTCACTGCCTTCTCTTAACGAACATCTGTTCCACAGAGTGGGCTTCCGATTAATGTCACTGTTTAAATAAAGGGACAGTCTTTTCTTCTCCGACCGTGGCCTGCCATTGCCCTCGGTACGTATAATTGGAAAGACTGACAACTCTTATTTCAATGATGGAATTACTGTAAAAGTAATTAGAAGTACTTGCACCTGTCTCCGAGTTGGTTATTGGCTCTTCATTTCCGAGGGTCTTGCTCTGTATGTAATTCAGGCTAGCCTTGAACTCTCGACCTCAGGCCTCAGCCTCCGGAGTACTGGGACTACAGGCATGCGCCACCAAGCCCCGCTTATTTATTGAGCTCTTAATTTTAAAATAGGGTGATATGGCGAATTTAAGTGGTTCCTAAGTAGAACAGAAATGAAATGCACTGCGGTGGCGTTGTCCAGTTCAGTTGACACTAGCCAGGTGTGATTGCAGGTATTGAGCAATTGAAATGCAGGCCAGTCTGAATTGAGATGTTCTGAAAATAAGAAATACATCATTTTTTTTTTTTACAAGTTAGTAGGAAAAGTAGTGTAAAAGATCTCATATATTTATATTTTCAAATGATGCTACTTGGGCATATTGTGTTAAAATATGTTTGAAATTAATTTCTCTATTTTCTTTTCACTTTGTAAATAAGGGTACTAATATATTTAAAATTACACATGTGGCTTGGATTTGTATTGGATATCATTGATGTGGAAGTGTAGGACTGAAAAGGAAAATTCCTGGGAACAGGCAGCAGCAGTAAAGAAAAAGCTCTTTGACCTTACAGCGTAAGACCTCTGACTTTACAGTCAGTAAGTTTGACTGCTGCAAAAACGATGGGTTATAGTTGTAATTAGATTTTTTTTCTGCTGAAGAAGTAAATGTGTTTCACAAAACTTTGTTTTCTTTCTTTTGGCTTCACTTTAGTAATTAGTGTGTTAGGCTATATAGGAAGATTCACAAAGCAGTGTTGAGACAACTTTAGTAACTGATACCTACTTATTTTCAAAGCATTTTCCTGAATCTTTTAAATTGAGTCAAGTCTAAAATCTCAATGAATTTTTGCACTAAATCTCAAATCTTTTTTATAGGCTGTTTAGTTAAGTACATGGAAGGGACTACATACAACATGAGGCCCTTCATTTCCAAATTGCCTAAGTTGATACTGTTTTCACGTCTTGCTAAAATTCCAAAGCTGCAGTTCATTTAGATATAAATGAAATGTCCTCAAAGTATTGTTCAAAGGGATTGATGTAACTTGAATCTATCTTTTTTTCTTTAGGGGGTTTGTCCCAAATTATGCTGGCGTTTGTTACAGATTTGCCTTTTGTTAAAAATCCAAAAGTAGTTTCCCCCAAATTACAGATGTTAAAAAAACTGTTTGAGCTGACAATGTACAAATCAAACAGCCTTTTGTTTCACTGTTGATACTTTGAAATTGGAAATTGAAGTAACATTTGTAGGAATTATTTGCTTCCTGGCCTACAGGGATACATTAAATTTTTGTTTCAGCAATGGTTTTTTTTTTTTTTCATTAAGTTTGTTGGTACATTTTAGGTATACAGTATGATGACATTCATCATTGGGAATTTGCACCTGTACATGATATATCTTGGTTCTTATTTTTTCCCCATTTCCCTGCCCTCCCTTTAGCTCGTCCGGCCCTCCCTATTTACAAAGACTATTTCCGTTTTTTCCTTTTCCCTTATTTTTCTTTTCCCTAAAGTAATGTTTTATAATTTATTTTGTTTGCTTTCTTACTGACCAATCAAGACAAATATTTGAGAACATTTTTGTCATTTATAATATTTTGATAGTGAACATTTTGGGTCTTACAACTTAAAAGCTTTTTTTTTTTGGTTAGGACATCTGATATCAGATTATTGATTTCTTTCTCATTCTTCAGTTACATTTGAATAAGTCACTTAGAGGTAGAAGTTGTGAAATGCTTATAAAACCTTTACGTCTCAATATTATCCTTAGTGGTATATGTGATCTGCTATTATACCTTCCATGTACTACCTACTGTTAGTACATAAACAGAGGGCATGTAATTGTCAAGGAGACTACTAATCTGGGGCATGTTCCAGACTTTTGAGAGATTTTTCTGATCCTGGGGTGGTGGGGCTTTGGCTATGTACTAAATTGTGTAGCTGTTTCAATGTAAAGGTCATATTGTTTTTGAATACTTGTAAAAAAAAAAAAATCACCTACTCCTGTGTGCCTGCCAACCTAATGGAAAACTGGTAAAGATGAGATGATTATGTTTCAACTTTTGAAGTGTGTTATATAAGTTTTGGAATAGAGGTTTAATTCTGGTTTAGATTGGATATCAAATATTTGGCCGATATGCTTTTCTGTCCACAGTGTCCATATCTCTGTTGCACCATGTGTGGCATTTGGGGCCTCTTTGGCAGTGATGATTGCCTTGCGGTGCAGTGTCTGAGTGCTATGAAGATTGCACACAGGGGTCCAGATGCATTCCGTTTTGAGAATGTCAATGGCTACACCAACTGCTGCTTTGGATTTCACCGGTTGGCGATAGTTGATCCTCTGTTTGGAATGCAGCCAATTCGAGTGAAGAAATATCCTTATTTGTGGCTCTGTTACAATGGTGAAATCTACAACCACAGGGCGGTAAGCAAAAGGAAACCAGAAGATGTCTGCTTATGATGAATCCCAAGAGCTCTCTGGCTATAATAATTTTTTATATTTTATATGATTTTTTTAAAAAGTATTTTTCTGTGTTGATTATCTTATTTGTTCAAGTCATGTAGCTGTGCCAGGGCACTGATGCACAGAGAGGTGAATGACTTGGTTACACAAAGTAATAAAAATGGAGATTACAATTTAATCTAAGATTCTTTGAATATTAGATTTTTTTCTATTACAAATTTTAGCATTATGGTTGCACTAGTTCTGTGTTAGAGACGGCAGTAAGAGGGATAGTTCTGCAACTGAATGGAGCTCATTTTAGAAGGAAACAGACAAAATATCATTGTTTATATAATAGGATTCCTGGAAGAACAATTACAGAAGTGAATATGAGGACCACTTTTAGGAAATGTGTTCAGAGCATGGCTTTTGAGGAAGTGACACCCAAACTGAGACCTGGTGGACTAAGATCACCTAGTCAAGATGGGAAGAGCGTTGGATGCAGGGAGGAATGGCCGGTGTAGCAGCCCGTGGTGGGAAGAAAGCAGCCCTGGGATTGTAGTGAGTGAGAGGTATATGGGGAAGGGATGCTTGGGAAGGTAGGTAACGTGGAGCAGGATGTAATAGCCTTGATAAGAAGTTAGAATGTCATTCTCAGGGCAGAAGCAATCAAGATTTTAAGGGAGGGATAGAATTTAATAGTTTGGAGATGATCATATTTATAATACTTACATAGACTGCTACTGAGATTTATTACAATTTCAGACTTCACTTAAAACCAAAAGACAGAAAGGTGGTGGACTGCAGTGAAGTATATTAGACTTTTAGCAGCATTGAAATTGGAACAACTTCCTAATCTGGTGAAGCTTACTTTTAGGATGAGAGCAGGTGAAGAGATGGAAATTTTGGTCCTAGGAAGCCAAATTTGAAAAGAACTTTCTGATCCGGGATTATTTGTGTAATATTTCATAAAAACTTTCTAATCTACAATTTTCAAGTTATTATTTTTTTGTTTATTAACCTCCTCTACAACTTTTAAGTTTGAAAAAAATTTCTTTCAGAAAAAAAGAGCAATGATCATCTAGATTGAATAGTTGTAATTGCCAAGAACAATAGGATAAGTGTGTTTGAGTGTGTAAGAGGTGAGGAGGGCATTTTGAGTATTCTGAAGGATTAATGGCAATGTGTCTTTACTGAAATAAATTTTAAAAATTTAACTGTTCACTATATTTTGATCACCCCTTGTATATTTTTGATCAGAACTGCTCCTCTCCTCCACTTTCCACTAACACGACACTTTGTTCTTACCTTTCTTTTCACCATTTCATTTCTAAGCGCCTGGAAAAATGATGCCTGGTATAGAATAGAGGATTTTTTTATGTAAGGATTAAAACATCTGCAGATTTTGTTGTTCGTGTGAGTTCTGGGGCCAGTCTTGCATGGACACTTAGGGGTGACTGCATATATAAATATATAAGTATGTACGTAAGTATTCATCCCTCCACACATTACTCTTCTGGTACATGCCACTGTACAGTATTTATCAAAATACAACTAAAATTGTCAGGGGTTTGGTCTTATGTTTCAGAACATGTTCAGAATTTTTTGTGAGTTGCAACAAACTCTTTTTATAATGTCGTGACTCTTCTACATCGAGATGCATGGAATGCTTGTAGGGGACCAAAATATTTAATAAGCTTTGCAATAGAAAATTAATTGGTCAGTGCACAAGAAGCCTAACATTTTTGCTTTGTTCTGCTTCCTTAAGATGCAACAATATTTTGAATTTGAATACCAGACCAATGTGGATGGAGAGATAATTCTTCATCTGTATGCCAAAGGAGGAATTGAACAAACAATTTGTATGTTGGATGGGGTGTTTGCATTTATTTTACTGGACACTGCCAATAAGAAAGTGTTCTTGGGCAGAGATACCTATGGAGTCAGACCTTTGTTTAAAGCCATGACAGAAGATGGATTTCTGGCTGTGTGTTCAGAAGCTAAAGGTAATAATAAAATTAATTTTCCTATGAATTTTTAATCTTGTCTTAGTTTCGTGTTTTCTTCTAGATCATATTTGGAAATCCCCTAGGGGGACCTCCAAGTTTTTACAAGTGGCCAAGTAAGTTGTGAGTTCTCTGAGCTTGGTTTTGTTTTTTAATAGATAAGCTCTCTTTTTTAGCACTTAAATTCTGTAATCCTTGAAGGACAAGTTTTAGTACATTTATGTGATGTTAGGCTAATATATTCTGCATCTAGTTTGATCCTACATGCATTTTTAAGTTTTCCTATTGAGTATAATCAAAGAATTAGTGCTACATTTATTGCCCTGTGATACTTTGCCATAGCTATTGCACAAGTAAATAATAGCATTTAAAAAGAGCTTTATTGATATCTAATTCATGTACTATATAACTTATTTAAAGTATATAAGTCGATGGTTTTTAGTATAGTCACAGTGTAACCAGCACGCCAATCAATTTTAGTCTGTTGTTTATCAGCTCAAAAATAAGCCCTCTACCCTTTAACTGCCGTTCCCCAACCCTTCTTATCTATTATCTAGAGCCCTGTACCCTCACTTCAGTCCCTGGCAATCATTAATCTGCTTTTCTCTATGGATTTCCCTATTCTGGATATTTCCTATAAATAGAATAATATCATTATATGTGTTTTTGTGACTGGATTTTTAAAAACTTGGTATAATATTTTCAAGATTGCCTATTTTGTAAGTACTTATTTTTCTGGCATCATGATATTTTATTTCATGGATAAGACACATTATGTTTCTGGATAATGCCGCTATTAATGTGTACAAGTTTTTGTTTGGATATACATTTTCCTTTTGGGTGTGTACCTAATAGTGGAATTGTTAGGTCATCTAGTAACTATTAGTGGCACTGCCAGATGTTTTTCCAAAGTGGCTGTATCAATATACACTCCTACCAAAAGTATATGAAGCTTTCAGTTTTTTATACTGGAATTTTTCATTTTTTCCATCTTGATGTGTGTAAAGTGATATATTACTGTGGCTTTGATTTTGAATTTTCCTACTTATAGTGACTGTAAGCATCTTTTTCTGTGTTTTTTGGCCAGTTATATCTCTTCATCGGAGAAATGTCTATTCAGTGTCTTTGTCATTTTTGTTTTGTTTTCTTGCTGGGGATAATTTTGTTTAAAAAGATTAAGACTCTTTAGAAAAGTTTATGGTTTCACAAAAATGAGCAGAGTACAGAGAGTTCCCATGTACTGTCCCCACCCTGCCAGGCTTCTCTATTGTTAGCATTTTGCTTTCTGTGGTACATTTATTAGAATTGATGAACTCATATTGATATGTTATTATTAACTAAAGTTCATTGCTTACATAAGGGTTCATGTGTTTTACAAGTTTTTGTTTGACAGTTATATCACGTATCCACTATTACATTATCATAGAGAATAGTTCGATTGTCCTAATAATCTGTGATCCATCTCTTCAACTTTCCACTTCTACCACCCGAACCCCTGGCAATCACCAATCTTTTTACTATTTCCATAATTTTGCCTTAACAAGAATGTTATATAGTTATGATTACATAGTATGTAGCCCTCTCAGACTGGCTTCTTTCATTTAGCAATATGCATTTAAAGTTCTTGAATGTCTTTTCATAGCTTGATTATCCTTTTATTCACTGTATGGCTGTATCAGTTTGTTTAACCATTTCTGAATTATCCATTTTTAATTAAGTTATTTGTCTTTTTATCTAGTTGTAGCCATTCTTATTTATTCTAGGTATAAATCTCAGGAAGATTTTTCAGTAAGGTTGGAGGACACAGAATCAATATATAAAACAATACATGGAGTGTATACTATATACTTAAAAAAAGTATGAAAATGAAATTAAGAAAACAATTACTTTTACAGTAGCATCAAAGGAATAAAATATTTAGGAATAAATTTAACCAAAGAAGTGCAAAACTTGTGCTTTGAAAATTACAAGATGAGTTAAGAGAAATGAAGGAAAATCTAAATAAATCATCCAGTGAGCATGGGTCTAGGACTTAACATTAGACAGCAGTAGTCCTCAAAGTTTATAGGTTCAGTGTGATCCCTACCAGAATCCCAGATAACTTTGTAATCAATGGGCTGATTTTAATTCATTTGGAGTTACTGAGGACTAGACCAACCAAAGCAATCATGAAAAAGAACAAAGTAAATGTGCTAGCTTTTTGTGGCTGTGACCTAATAACTGAGAAAATCACATCTGAGTTTTGGCCCATAGTTTCAGAGGTTTCAGGCTATGGTCAGCTGGGTGCATCGCTGTGGGCATACAGGGAGGCAGAACATCAAGGTGGAAGGGCATGGAAGTGCGAAGCTGCTCATCTCTGGGAAGCAAGGAGAGAGGGAAGGAACCAGAGAGAAAGGGGTCAGGGACAGGTACTACCACCAAAGTCATGTCTCTGTGACTCATTTCCTTTAACTAGGCTCCATGTCCAGTTTCCATTACCTCCCATGATCTAATCACTATCCAAAACCCCATTAGCCACCAAGCCTTCAACACATTGAGTCTTTTGGGGGGACATAATGGATTCCAACCACAACAGAAGAACATACTCCTGACTTGAAAAGTTACTACAAATTAACAGCAATCAGGACAGTGTTATATTGCCATAAGAGTATCCATATAGACCAGTAGGATGGAATTGGGAGTTCAGAAACAAATCCAGACATTGATAGTCAACTGATTTTTAATAAAGGTTCAATGGGAGAGGGAATACCCTCAAGAAAATGTTGTTGTGACAACTGGACATACATATGAAAAAATTAGGTTAGGCCTTTATCTCATATTCAGAAATTACCTCAAAATTGATCAAAGACTTAAATATAAGAACTAAAACTAAATAACTCTCAGAAGAAAATGTGGGAGTAAATCTTCCTAACCTTGAATTTAGCCAGGATTTCTTGGGTGTAATACCAAAAAGTATAACCAGCATAAGGGAGATTGATAAATTGTATGTTATCAAGACTAAAATTTTTGTTTTACTAAGGATACATTTCAAGAAAAAGGAAAAAAACACTGCAAACCACACTTTTATGGTTTGGTTCTTAAATGTCCCCCAAGCCAGTGTGTTAAAGCCTTATTGTCAGCCTGCTCTTGGGAGGTACAACTTTTGCATGGTGGGGGTCTAGTGGAAAGAAGTTAGTCATTGGGGGTCTGCTGTGAAAGTGGGTATTGGGACCTGAGCTCTTTCCCCTTGCTCTTTTGCTTCCCGGCTTCTGTGAGATGAACAGGCTTCCTCTGTTGTGTGCTTGTGTTGTGATCCTGTCTTTCCACAGGCTCAAAAGCAAGAGGGCTAAGTGACCATGAGCCAGAGCCTCTGAAATGGTGAACCAAAATACAAATCCTTTAAATTGATTATGTCAGGTATCTTGTCACAGTGATGGAAAGCTAACAAACATACTTGGCATTTTTTGACAGTAAACTTGACAAAAACATTCGTCTTTTACCTAGAAATCAGTAGCATCTTAAAATGAGTTCTTTTGCCTATCTAAATCTTATTAATTTTTAGATTTAATGTTGGCCAAGACAAAGATAATGAGATCAGTCACAGGGTCCTTAAGATGCTAGTTACAGCGTGGGTATCAGTAAATACCTGAAATTTTAGATATTTTAGTATGGTAAAACAGCCCAAAACAAGTATATATTTACCTAATATGCTTTTGGAAACCTGACAGAAAATACAAAGGAAAAGTAGACTTCTACTTCTACAGGGTCTCCTTTGGTCAATTGATACAAAACTACAACCTCATGCCTAATTTGCCCTCTGAACTTTCTTGATTGTTCTTGTCTGTAATCTTGACAGTGTCCTTTTTCAGACTAAAAGATCTCATGTAGAGTACAGTTTTTCTTTTTTCAATTTATTTATTTATTTATTTATTTACTTATTATTTGTTTGTTTGGTACCGGGGATTGAACTCGGGTCCTTGCGGTTGTAAGGCAGGCAGCAGAACCACTGAGCTAAATCCCTGGCCCTTTTCAGTCATTTTAAATCTGATTGTGATACTTTCTACTTAAAACCTTGGGTGCTGCTGGTTAGTGAGAACATCTAGGTCCTTTGGTCATCAAATTCAGTGCTCTATAGATTATAAGGCTAATAAATGGAGATAGTCATAGTATTGTGTATAAATAGGCTATTGCTGTTTGTAATAAAACATTGGCTTTTGTCTCAAAGATCATGGTGATGTCAGGTTGGTTACTGCCTATAGAAAATTACTAAGGAAATTTAACTTTTACAGTTCTGAGCACACAGTACATAACGATTAAGGAATAGATTCTGATTTCTAAGTGTCTTCCTTAAAGTACTTAACACTGTATCATTTTGCTCAGTAAAGGATTAGGATTCATGGATCTTTTCTTAAAAATACTTAAGTGATGGCAAAGAAATGACTTCCAGATCATTATAAAATTAACAGATTTGAGTTAATCTCTTTCTTTTTGTTTCATAAGTGGATTTAGGGGTATTTTTTAAAACTTTATTGTAGAAAATAGGTTTTCTTAGAAATTCCACGCAGGAAAAGGAATTGAATAAAAAATTTGCCCATTTCTTTGAATTACTACAAATTAGTGTAATTTTGCTCTGTCTCTATGCCACTTTTATCTTTCTAGTAAGTAGATAGAAGATCTTTGAGTGATCAATTTTCCCTACTTTGCTTATATAATGGGTGTTTTTTTGTTTAAAAGTAGAAAAATAGCTGGATATGATGGACCATATAATCCCAGCACTCAGGATTGCTGCAAGTTTAAAGTTGGCCTGGACTACATAGCAAGACCCCGTCTCCAATATATATATATAATATATTATCATAACATA